>NW_026782546.1:600000-779701 GCF_031769215.1 Ylistrum balloti
AATATTTAGTGTGTGTTATGTATATACAGAAGTATCTGTACATTTGTATAACATTTAGTGTGTGTTATGTGTATACAGAAGTATCTGTACATTCGTATAATATTTAGTGTGTGTTATGTATATACAAAAGTATCTGTACATTTGTATAATATTTACTGTAGATTATTTATGTACAGTAGTATCAGTACATTTGTATAATATTTAGTGTGTGTTATGTATATACAAAAGTATCTGTACATTTGTATAATATTTAGTGTGTGTTATGTATATACAAAAGTATCTGTACATTTGTATAATATTTAGTGTGTGTTATGTATATACAGATGTATCTGTACATTTGTATAATATTTAGTGTGTGTTATGTATATACAGAAGTATCTGTACATTTGTATAATATTTAGTGTGTGTTATGTATATACAAAAGTATCTGTACATTTGTATAATATTTACTGTAGATTATTTATGTACAGTAGTATCAGTACATTTGTATAATATTTAGTGTGTGTTATGTATATACAAAAGTATCTGTACATTTGTATAATATTTAGTGTGTGTTATGTATATACAAAAGTATCTGTACATTTGTATAATATTTAGTGTGTGTTATGTATATACAAAAGTATCTGTACATTTGTATAATATTTAGTGTGTGTTATGTATATACAGATGTATCTGTACATTTGTATAATATTTAGTGTGTGTTATGTATATACAGAAGTATCTGTACATTTGTATAATATTTACTGTAGATTATTTATGTACAGTAGTATCAGTACATTTGTACAATATTTTTGTCTTGAAACCTTTTTTTTTTGTGTGTTAAATCACCATGTTGTACGACTAGGCTTAATACTTGCCACACGGTATAACATGGACAATGTATGCTTTAACTGTTTTATTTTTTCAGAAATCTACCGGCCAGATAGAGCAAATATCAAAACATTTATTAATCAGCGTACTTTATGTCTTTATGTGTAGTACAATACTGACAATGCTAGTGATGGAACGTGATTGACCTAGTTACACAAGTCCAGCGGTGGTCAGCTATTGCAGAATAAAATACAGGTACCGAAAGGTTTGAATTGGTTATCGGAAACAATAAACTGCTTTTAACGGTACCACATCGAATTTTTTAAAGAACTGATAACAGTGTTTTTTTTCCAATGAGTACTACTGTAAACATCTTGGAACGTACTTTATTAGATTGCAGTGTAAAGTAATAAACAGTATGACAATTAACGATGTAAGCTGTGACTGGTTGTACTGGTATCATTTAAATGAGGGAAAAGTGGATGGTATATAACAGAGACGACGTACAAAAGAGTACTATATGTTACTGTGGAGAGACGTGCAAATGATGCTGGACGACTGACAGCACCAAGACCAGGACCTTGTGATTAGAGCAAATGATTATCCCAGTGATGCTTCGGCCGAAAATTCGATAAATCTCCCGGTGTAACACAGTTAAAAGCAGTTTACATGCCAGGTACACGACGAACACCGATCCCTTTGAAAGTCTATTTTTAGGTTTGATGGTTCGCAGCAAACATTGAATCCCAATTAGAGGTAGCAGTAATAATAACCATGTACAGTCACAGCGACAGCACTTGTGTATAAAACCAGCCTTGTTCAAAACCTCACCGTTGCAATTCAACTCATATCGATGCCTGATAAGCGTCATTTCGTTGTTCAATCGTCTGGCAAAAAGCAATTGGCTAATCAGTGTCACAAAACAACAGCTAGCTTAGATCGTTGCGATCAGAATCTGTCTTGAACGTGTATGATTTTTATCGTGTACAAGCGAAGACGACATAGTAAAGAAGTAGCTGGTGATGATCGCCATAGCTAGTTCCTTTAGAGTGTTGACCAATGTAACTTCAGGTGAAGATCTCAGATCCGTGATACGACATTCCCAAGTCCCTGTGCCCTACACTTGGTATGTGTGTACTCAGTTGAGAAATGGACTGTCAGTGCTGTCGTGGTTGTGTCTGGACAAGACGCTTCACTTTAGTTGCTTTAGAAAGCATGAGACAAGTTTCCCGTACGTGTTTTCAGTAAGGCAGCCGCCACTTTAACAAGAGAGTCCGCTTCCAAATGACCGTGGCTAGCCACGTGATGACAAAAACAAATTTAAACCACTTGTTATGATTAAGGTTTAAAAATCCAACAAGAATCTTAAAAACATATTTAATTGTTAGATTATTTTTACAAGTAGAATACTTTTGTGACCTTCGTATACTCGTTTGTCTGATTTCAATTTGCCTTTGGTAAGCTCCTGATTGGATTGTTCAGTTCCCTTTTGGTTACACCTGCATGTCATTAGACAACATTCCCTATGCCTGTCCCCTTTTGGTTACACCCGCATCTCATCAGACAACATTCCCTATGCCTGTCCCCTTTTGGTTACACCCGCATCTCATCAGACAACATTCCCTTTGTCTGTCCTCTTTTTGTTACATCCGCATCCCATTAGACAACATTCTCTATGCCTGTCCCCTTTTGGTTACGACCGCATGCCATTAGACAATATTCCCCTATGCCTGTCCCCTTTTGGTTACACCCGCATGCCATTAGACAACATTCCCTATGCCTGTCCCCTTTCGGTTACACCCGCATGCCATTAGACAACATTCCCTATGCCTGTCCCCTTTTGGTTACGACCGCATGCCATTAGACAATATTCCCCTATGCCTGTCCCCTTTTGGTTACATCCGCATGCCATTAGACAACATTCCCTATGCCTGTCCCCTTTTGGTTACACCCGCATCTCATCAGACAACATTCCCTATGCCTGTCCCCTTTTGGTTACACCCGCATCTAATCAGACAACATTTCCTGTGCCTGTCCCCTTTTGGTTACACCTGCATGTCATTAGACAACATTCCCTATTCCTGTCCCCTTTTGGTTACACTCGCATCTCATTAGACCACATTATCTATGCCTGTCCCCTTTTGGTTACACCCGCATATCATTAGACAACATTCCCCTATGCCTGTCCCCTTTTGGTTACGACCGCATGCCATTAGACAATATTCCCCTATGCCTGTCCCCTTTTGGTTACACCCGCATGCCATTAGACAACATTCCCTATGCCTGTCCCCTTTCGGTTACACCCGCATGCCATTAGACAACATTCCCTATGCCTGTCCCCTTTTGGTTACGACCGCATGCCATTAGACAATATTCCCCTATGCCTGTCCCCTTTTGGTTACACCCGCATGCCATTAGACAACATTCCCTATGCCTGTCCCCTTTTGGTTACACCCGCATCTCATCAGACAACATTCCCTATGCCTGTCCCCTTTTGGTTACACCCGCATCTCATCAGACAACATTTCCTGTGCCTGTCCCCTTTTTGTTACACCTGCATGTCATTAGACAACATTCCCTATTCCTGTCCCCTTTTGGTTACACTCGCATCTCATTAGACCACATTATCTATGCCTGTCCCCTTTTGGTTACACCCGCATGTCATTAGACAATATTCCCCTATGCCTGTCCCCTTTTGGTTACGACCGCATGCCTTTAGACAATATTCCCCTATGCCTGTCCCCTTTTGGTTACACCCGCATGTCATCAGACAACATTCCCTTTGTCTGTCCCCTTTTGGTTACACCCGCATGTCATTAGACAACATTCCCTATGCCTGTCCCCTTTTGGTTACACCCGCATCCCATTAGACAACATTTTCCTATGCCTGTCCCCTTTTGGGTACACTCGCATCCCATCAGACAACATTCCCTATGCCTGTCCCCTTTTGGTTACACCCGCATCTCATCAGACAACATTTCCTATGCCTGTCCCCTTTCGGTTACACCCGCATCTCATCAGACAACATTCCCTATGCCTGTCCCCTTTTGGTTACACCTGCATGCCATTAGACAACATTCCCTATGCCTGTCCCCTTTTGGTTACACTCGCATCTCATTAGACCACATTCTCTATGCCTGTCTCCTTTTGGTTACACCCGCATCTCATCTGACAACATTTCCTATGCCTGTCCCCTTTTGGTTACGACCGCATGCCATTAGACAACATTCCCTATGCCTGTCCCCTTTTGGTTACGACCGCATGCTATTAGACAACATTCCCTATGCCTGTCCCCTTTTGGTTACACTCGCATCTCATTAGACCACATTCTCTATGCCTGTCTCCTTTTGGTTACACCCGCATCCCATTAGACAACATTCTCTATGCCTGTCCCCTTTCGGTTACACCCGCATGCTATTAGACAACATTCCCTATGCCTGTCCCCTTTTGGTTACGACCGCATGCCTTTAGACAACATTCCCTATGCCTGTCCCCTTTTGGTTACACCCGCATCTCATCAGACAACATTTCCTATGCCTGTCCCCTTTCAGTTACACCCGCATCTCATCAGACAACATTCCCTATGCCTGTCCCCTTTTGGTTACACCTGCATGTCATTAGACAACATTCCCTATTCCTGTCCCCTTTTGGTTACGACCGCATGTCATCAGACAACATTCCCTTTGTCTGTCCCCTTTTGGTTACACCCGCATGTCATAAGACAACATTCCCTATGCCTGTCCCCTTTTGGTTACACCCGCATCTCATTAGACCACATTCTCTATGCCTGTCCCCTTTTGGTTACACCCGCATGTCATTAGACAACATTCCCCTATGCCTGTCCCCTTTTGGTTACGACCGCATGCCTTTAGACAATATTCCCCTATGCCTGTCCCCTTTTGGTTACACCCGCATGTCATCAGACAACATTCCCTTTGTCTGTCCCCTTTTGGTTACACCCGCATGTCATTAGACAACATTCCCTATGCCTGTCCCCTTTTGGTTACACCCGCATCTCATTAGACCACATTCTCTATGCCTGTCCCCTTTTTGTTACACCCGCATCTCATCAGACAACATTCCCTATGCCTGTCCCCTTTTGGTTACACCCGCATCTCATCAGACAACATTCCCTTTGTCTGTCCCCTTTTGGTTACACCCGCATGTCATTAGACAACATTCCCTATGCCTGTCCCCTTTTTGTTACACCCGCATCCCATTAGACAACATTCTCTATGCCTGTCCCCTTTTGGTTACACCTGCATGCCATTAGACAACATTCCCCTATGCCTGTCCCCTTTTGGTTACACCCACATCTCATAAGACAACATTCCCTATGCCTGTCCCCTTTTAGCTGCACTAGCATGTCAGACCACATTTCCTGTCCCCTTTTGATTTATTTGGGGTTTTTGTCAGACTACAATCTATGTTCTACCATTTTTTTTCTGTCATACAACCGTACCCCCTTGATTTGTCTACCTAAACATCGTTCCGTGTTAGCTTTAATTGGTATGTTTCCTATCGATTTGTCCTCCCTCTCGTCGATATTCTTTTGGTGGTATTCGACCCCTTTTGATTGGTAAGACCTGCTTCCTTCGAGTTCTCTGCATGCTTGTGGTATAAACAAACCACTTTGAAAAACATTGGCAACCTATTCATACAGCGTTTAAGTTGTCTTTTTCAGTGTCGTTTCACGCTTTAGTTCCTGTTCCCGAGGCTTCCATAGTCCCTGTTGTTTTTGTAAGTCGGCTGTCATTATTATACATGTAGTGGTAATTTAAGTAGATTTCACTTCCTTAACATAACTGAGGCTTTCGACAAATGTAAAGTGGATTGTCTCTGATTAATGCTATCTTGCAACATTTCAAACAATTCTACGTATCCGGTAAAGTATGAGAGATTACTTTGTACAGCTGTTTTCCTTCCGTTCAATTCTGCTATATTTTGGGCTGTAGACAGACAGCGCAGCAAAATTTGACAGACTTGACAAGGCGCGTACAACAACATTTCAAGACTTAAAACGTGTTCCATTAACTAACCAGACCGATTGTAACTCAAACTTATCAAAATGGCATGCCGTCAAACGGAAACAGCAGACTGCAAGTATTTATTTGCTTTCATACATATCTCTTTGGACGCATTTAAAGTGTACAAACCTGTTTTAATATAGTAAACCGTGCCTGAATGTCAAAAACGGCGTGTAGAGCATTACAACTTGTCAGACCACGACGATGACAGGTGTGGGACCATTCAGACAAAACAAGATTACGGATGTCAAAACAAAAGTTCCTAGGAAGAAAAATTGCAAACTTCAAGGTTACTTTGCAAGGAGTATATTGTGCTGACAGAGGGCACTGTACGGGTAAAAAATCCCTGTTCTAATTCATGGACTTATCTACAAGCACTTCTTCGTTGATGATGCAACATTGCACGAGTTTTACCATACATTTGTAAACTCACCAACTCATCTTTCAAACATGAGTATTTCTAAAGTGTTATACAACTACAAATGAATATACTTGCCTGTATAAGTATATTGTTGAATTTACCACAAATGATAATACCACATTTGTATAATTGGCTAAATAACGAGATTAATATTTTTTGTATATGAGTGTAATAATTGTCATGTATTAATACCAGGTAATATGTCATGTTTTAAGAAGTTTAATATAAGCTATTCTTACTGAGATTAAATAATAGCATTTACTGCATTTTCAAGTTCAGATTGCATTTAAGCTATTTTGATAATTCAGTATGTTTTTCAGTAAAATATCCCTTTTGGCATATCTGTCCTACATTTCAGTTGCTCTACATTTTATTTCATATATTACAATTCAAAAGCTGTCAGATGTGATTTTTCCTTCTTTTTTTGATCATATTGTTTCTCGAAGTGTGATTTCAGGGGACTTTTAACAACCATTCCGAAAAAAAGAGCAAAAAATAGATTTTGTTGCAATAAGTCTGAGATATGGGCTATTTTTTAAAGTAAAATGACTGTTTAATAATCCTCAGTCGCCTCTTAGGTTTCAGAAAATCAGTCATCACAAACGAGAAGGACGAACCAGCTGAATGAATTAGGCTCAACTGTATCTCTAATTCAAAATTTGCATCGGAAGGTGCTAGTTTTCTTTAGTCTTGTGCAACCTCCTGCACAGCATTAAACTTCACAAATCCAGACCTGATAACACGATCGTGTTTGTGTCTTAGAAATTCAGATCTGTAGTGCGGTTTACGACTGGACACAAGGGTATTTATATTTCATCAGATATATCATAAAATTAACTGTAGAATCCATGATTAAACGCCTGATGGGCATACTTCGTGCGTAATGAACAGATTCCTTACCCAAACCTCAATAAAATATTGTGTATCTAGAAAAAAGTGGCGATAACGTGACAGCCAGCAGACATTCACGACTCATCGACTTTTCATGAACTGTAAAGGGACTGACTTCTCGGCCTTGGAACATTTACTACACAGTAGTGTATAAGCCAAGTTGTCTTGTTTATCACGCGCTTGTACTGCTTTGGGATATGTAATCCTTCACTACTCGTAAACAGCAGATACATGGACATCGTTTTCAGACTGGGTGAACACAAAAGAAAGTGAGGCCAGGACTTATTCTGCGTAATTTAATCCTTTGTGTTCATGTTAGGTGATGTTTTTTTTTCAAAACTTACTTCAAACCTCGTGAATTTTCAGAAGTCCTGAACGTTTAAGAAGGGGACTAGCAACCAGATTTCCGTGTATCCAATCAGAATGAGCCGTACTTCAGTGTAAAGTAGGATTACTTTTTTAATTGGATTCGCTCACTTACTGGCAGTAAGTTGAAGAATATAGACGATGATGATATAGAACTATTAGAATGTAGTCGGGAATTAAAAAGCAACACGAGCTGAATTATACCGTCCTTGAAGAAGTTTAAATAGTAAAGCTAGATGCATACGGGTGCATTAACAACACAAGACAGTCATTAATGATATAACGAATCTTCTATACGGGTCACCACCACCATATAATGTATTTCACAAAATTCAAAAGAAAATATAATTATATGTTATCTTGACAGAAATACCCGCTTCGATAAAGTTCTCGATAAAATTTTTATCGAACTCAAATCTAATTTGAATGCAAATATGCCTTTCCATTGTCTTCTTTATAATTTATACTTACTGGTCTTCAAACAGATAATATGGACATTGTCAGGAGGCTACTGTAACTGTAGGTGCGGATATCCATGCTGTATCTTACTTGTTAATTTATGTGGGGCACATCATGTAGTTCGGGTGTGGTTACTCCGGTGCTGCGTTCCCTTGCATCACGTAGGCGGCAATTAAAAGTCCTCCCTGTGTGCTTTCCCATAAATAGACATTGAAATGACCAGAACAGATCAGCTGCACTTGAAATCTTATCATTTTACTTCTATCCTACCTGCTCTTTCTCTGTGCTTTATTTTCTACTCTTGCACTGTGCGACAGTGTTACTCATACTTCCCCCTCCCGACGGTATCAAATGACATCTATAGCTGCTACCAAATAAAACTCAACAATCTGATCGTAAAATAAAACGTTTAATCACAGTGTTGGTACGCACAACAACATACAACAATATCTGATCTCCGTATCTATTGTTTATAATAGAGTTTCATGCCAAGCATAATTATGCTTGTCCAAGAATGCACAATGACCAATCACATGGACCCGTTAACTGATTAAATGTTGCATATTTTCTTATAATCAGTGGCGTAGCGAGGCCTTCATTCAATTGCATGCTTGGGGGTGCAGGGGCGGCAGCTGAAGGTATTTTGATTAGATTAATAAACAAGAAAAAGAAAACATGTTTTCTCGAATTTTATTCTTGCATGCTTGAGCATGCAAGCATGCACGGACGCTACGCCACTGATAATACCATAGAAAGCTTCCCTATCGGCACTGTCGGCACTTTCAATAAAAGTAAAATGTGCTGACAATTCCCGATGAGGACCAGATTGAAGCATATCTCCTGTAATATGTTTCCAAGTTCATTTTTTCTAAGAGAAGACTTCATGTCGGTATGATGGGTACAATCACAGATGTCTGTAACGATGTTTCCGTGTTACTAGTTATAGTAAACCAGCTCTCATCCCCCAGACACATTGTTACCGGCCCCCGTGGATACCACGCAGAGCAGGGATAAATACTACTGACATGTTTCTACCAAACTTTTTGGTTCCGAAATTTCCTTCGTCTAGACATTACTTTATTTTACTTTATTTCTGTAGATATTTACTTCACTCCAAACAATACATTATAGCTGGTATATACTTCCTTGTTTATATGTCGTTAAACTTTAAATGCTATCCCAATATAGCTTTAGGTTACACAATATAACTTTGGTCCCTATCATCCACCTAAGTAATGACATTTCCATGAAACGCATGCCCAGAATTCAAGTTTGTGATCGTACAGACAGAAATTTTATTTTCCCCGTGACCAATGTCGTCCATGCCTTGTGGCTATATAAATAGTGCTTGATTTTATCTAAAGGCAAACAATATCCCATGATAGTGATAACGTTTGACCAAAAAGCAATTAGAACCCTTCTACTGCCATAACGATGGTCGTTTGAAACTAAGGAAGTGTGATTCAGTTACCCAGCAGAAGGTGAAAGCTATACACATATAACTCAAATGTCTCCCAGTCATAGTTTACTGTGCTTTATGCACTTTGAATGTTCTTAGGCCCACTAAGTCTGGAGATTTGAGGATACTTCTTTAATAAAACATCACTTATCTAAGAATATGTTCCTTTTACATTGACAAACAGGTTTATGGAATCTAAGGGATCTATCGGAGAACTTTTAACGTATTTAGACCTATCATGATGTCTTTAATACATTTTTGGGTTATATATTTATATCTATTTACTGGTGTTATCTTAACGAATGCCGATCTTGCAACCCCAACCCCCTCCACTCCACCATACAACAAACCCACACCAAAAAGTCTAAAATCAGGATAGGTCTAAATACACTGAAGTTTTCAAGTCTCTACACATGTTACAGAATTATAGTACATAACGGATTCCAGATTGTCATATCAGACTATTAACCATATATAATCAAAACAAATCAAATTATTAACATCAACAGTACAACATTTTTGTATGAACATAACAAGCTCTACACGAGTACCTCAGATTAATATATATGCTTTAACAATAGATTATCACACTGAACTGTGTCACAATCAAAGTCAGTATAGCATTTACACTAAGGTTGCAGTCCAAAACATGAGATTAGATTCCACAGAGGGAAACAAAACTAGTAAGGATATGGCTGTCCTTAGTGAAGAACACACAGGTAATGTACTCATCTTTTATTACATTATAATGTTAATATATGAGTGTAGTGGCAGACAAGCTAAAGCCAGTACCTTGTCGTCGTGACTTGGTTTGTTTAAACCTTAAAGCTGACAGTGCTGCTTAATAAATCGTCATTAATCTTCCATGAACTGAGGATATTTTCAATACAGGGGATATCCCAGAGTAATTCTGGAATTGGGTCAAACATTTTTTTCAATATCAATGTGACAGTTTCATTATATTGTCAGCTTTCATCATAAGCATGCCTATTGTAGAAAAAAAATTATAATCAAATTCAGGTAGATAGGAGTAGCTTCCCTTGTGTTATATTGCATCATCATCATCTAATGATTACCAGTATATTGTGTGTTAATGTATTTTGCCTTGTACCACTGTGATGTTATGTGTGGAGGTGGACTTAAATAGACCCTGCCTGATGTTTTATCCTTTTGTCATATATGTGTCAATAAAACTGAAATAAAATAATGTGGAAAGGTCCTTCTGCAAATATATAACTACATCTAGATATTTCATAGAAATTTGTACATTGATGTACAAGTGAATGAATCTTATATGGTGACTTAGAAATACACACATTATAGTACATTGCATTACATATATACTACAAAGACACAAGTATACTGTTTACTCATATCAACAAGGCATAAGATACTCTGGAGCCGTATATTCCTCAACAGCAGGGTGCTGTGTCAATAAATAATTGTGTGATCAAGCATGAAAAATTCCTCTTGATAATTACAGAGAAACAAGGTCACAATTCTTAACTACATTGAAGAGTTTCATTAGAGCACCAAAAAGACAGCATAACTAGCTGGAATACTTAGAGGAGTATTAAAATAGAAATATCATTTATCTTTATACAGAATTTAAATTGTGTTTATGTTGGTATAAATGAGAAACCAGTGTAGTGTATACCAATATTCAAAACCTAAAACTACAGGATACACCTCGCATCACTGTACTCACAAAAATCTTATTTCAGAATTTGATTTAAAACAACCTTTTTAGGAATTTCTCATCATGTAAAAAGCTTTTGGTGAGAGAATTTCTTTTTTTACATACATTCAATGCAAATATGTTACAAACTATAACAATATGTAGGAAGATGTACATAGACCAAGTACATGTTAAACGTCCTTCTAACCTGTAGTAAAAGTGAGGTGAATGGAATGTTAGGAAATTACATCAACTATAGCCTAATGATCCAACACTCCTACAGCTGCTTTATAAGATTTGTAGAGGTAACTGAACATGGGTGGGTAAGGCAACTGTAGTCACAGAAAGACACCTGATCTATTTACGAGGGCAAGGCAGTGGTATGAAAGAGTCTCTGATGACATATACATCATCACTGACTGGGTATAATAAAATTTTAAACATTATCATGATTCTAGTATAATCATTGTTTCTAACAATAAAGGAATATCTTAATTATAAACTATCATAATTATAATCTATCATAATTATAAACTATCTTAATTATAATCTATCATAATTATAAACTATCTTAATTTCTGTGTAATTAATGGTTTTAAAAATCATGTGATACCTTAACTATCAACTATTTTAATTCCGGTACAATTATTGGTCTTAACAATTATGGAATATCTTCCATATCAACAATCATGATTCAAGTATAATTACAGGTTCTATAATTTGTAGAACACTTTAATTACAAATATAAGTATAAAAAATAGTATAATAGTATAATTAGGTAGTACAGCAGTAAGGAGACAAGGAGTTTTTTTATATGTAGTTGTGACTTTATCTCTGATTTATAGTCTGGTGAATACTTCTATCAGTGTATCCATTTTGTGGCGTCACACATTCCACTCCAAATTACAGTAAAGAAACATTTTGGGAATGAAAAAAATAAAACATGTCTACACTCACTTGACAGCACCATCCTGTGAACTAAACGACAGGATATTATGGCCACTTTGAAACAGTATATCAATGAATAATCATATTTAACAATAAACATAAAGAACTCTAATAAAATCAGCAACGTTTCCTGAGACTACTACTATGTTAGTATATAAGTAGCATGATTATGTCCCTTGTTAACATGGCGGCAAAGTGAACAGAAGTGATCACACATGTGATGACAGAAAGACAGTGAATAGAAGTAATTACACATGTGATGACAGAAAGACAGTGAATAGAAGTAATTACACATGTGCCAACTGTCAAAGTGAACAGAAGTGATCACTCATGTGATGGCAGAAATACTGTGAATATAAGTAATTACACATGTGCCAATTGTCAAAGTGAACAGATGGAATTAAACATGTGCTGACAGTCAAAGTAAACAGACTGAATTAAGCATGTGCCAACAGTCAAAGTGAACAGATGGAATTACACATGTGCCAACAGTCAAAGTGAACAGATGGAATTACACATGTGCCAACAGTCAAAGTGAACAGAAGTGATCACTCATGTGATGACAGAAATACAGTGAATATAAGTAATTACACATGTGCCAACTGTCAAAGTGAACAGAAGTGATCACACATGTGCCAACAGTCAAAGTGAACAGATGGAATTAAACATGTGCTGACAGTCAAAGTGAACAGATGGAATTACACATGTGCCAACAGTCAAAGTGAACAGATGGAATTAAACATGTGCTGACAGTCAAAGTGAACAGAAGTGATCACTCATGTGATGGCAGAAATACAGTGAATATAAGTAATTACACATGTGCCAACAGTCAAAGTGAACAGATGGAATTACACATGTGCCAACAGTCAAAGTGAACAGAAGTGATCACTCATGTGATGACAGAAATACAGTGAATAGAAGTAATTACACATGTGCCAACTGTCAAAGTGAACAGAAGTGATCACTCATGTGATGGCAGAAATACTGTGAATATAAGTAATTACACATGTGGCAACAGTCAAAGTGAACAGATGGAATTAAACATGTGCTGACAGTCAAAGTAAACAGACTGAATTAAGCATGTGCCAACAGTCAAAGTGAACAGATGGAATTAAACATGTGCTGACAGTCAAAGTGAACAGAAGTGATCACACATGTGATGACAGAAATACAGTGAATATAAGTAATTACACATGTGCCAACAGTCAAAGTGAACAGATGGAATTACACATGTGCTGACAGTCACAATAATCTGTAGGTCTTAAACTTTTGTTGGCAGTCAGAGTGAAAGAAGTAATTACCATGTGCTGTGAGACACTGTGAAAGAAATTACACCTGTGTCGACAGTCACAATAAACAACAGTAGTTACACATATGCTGACAGTCAAAGTTAAAGAAGTAATTACACAAGTGCTGACAGACACTGTGAAAGAAGTACATATGTGCTTAGTCACAATGATCCATAAGGTCTTAAACATATGCTGACAGTCATAGTAAGAAATGTAATCATATATGTGCTGACAGAGACCCTGTGAAAGAATTACATGTGCTGACAGAGACCCTGTGAAAGAATTACACATGTGCTGACAGAGACCCTGTGAAAGAATTACACATGTGCTGACAGAGACCCTGTGAAAGAATTACACATATGCTGACAGAGGCCCTGTGAAAGAATTACACATGTGCTGACAGTGACCCTGTGAAAGAATTACACATGAGCTAACATTCACAGTGAAAGAAATAATTACACCTGCTGAGAAATAACATTGAAAGAATGGGACATGAGTTCAGAAATCTAGATAAATTTTCATCCTTTTTTATGACTAAACTCTACAATAAAAAGACATGCACTTAGATGAACTACAAATGTGTTAACTTATGATAAAAGAATGCTTCAAATGGAAAATATAAACATATATCTCTATGATCATCAAAAATAAATAATCACAATGCATATACATTTGTGTATATGAAATAGAGGTTGAATCCTAATTATATTGGAAAGTTGAATATCACAACGTTTGTGACATTTATTAATGATATAAAGACAAAAAAATCTGTTATAATGGATGAACACAAACTATTCTCAGTGGCTGTAACTCCTGTACGAGGTCTTTTTAAGAATGTTCCCTGAATCTAAACAGACTTTCTTTTAGCAATAATTTCACATGTAGAAGGTCTCAATAAATTTAAAAGAAAAGTACTGTATTTAAACTACATGTCACACATATTACAGTCTGTATACAACTTCACAAAATTTTCCTCTCAATAATATGTTTAAATCAGTATAATACCCTGTTTACCTCAATATCAGCTGGGTCCAATTAAAATAAAATGTACAACGACATCTGTCACATGACATTTTGATTTCATGACTTACAAATTTATCCTCGTCAATATCCCTACAATCCAATACAAACACCCAGCTTCTCTTGTTTGTTTTCATTTGGTACTCAACCCAACCCTTTTTTTCAAACTCCAAACCATATTTATTGGTGGATGTTTGATGGAATACTTCTAATAACTCAACATCCATACTAAGATAGAGATTATTGTCACACATTAAATTCCTTTATAAGTTATATTGCACTTTGCCATGAAAAACATCAATTATCACTATTTTAACATATCTTCCTGGCATTCTGTTGAGGAAGTCTCAGGAAAAAGTCTTTCAATCAGATGATCCAGGAATGTACACATGAAATTTCTGTAAAGAATAAAAGAATGTGATTAATTAAAGTAGTATACTTATGAAGTACATCATATATATCAGTATTACAATTAATTTAGAACTTTACCACAATTCACTTTTAACACATAACTGTTCAGGTTGGAATCTGCAGTATTTAGCCATGAATGACTCATGGAAGTACAAAATTGTATAACAGTACAGGCCTGGTTTATACTAAATGAGAAATGTTAACATTAACAGGAAATATGTGTTAGATAGATTAATGATTTATTACAAATTAATTTCACATTATAGTGTATTTCCTTTCTTTAACAAACAAACATATCTCCAGAAATACAGATTTATCAGGTACATGTTATTGAGTAGGAAATTTTTAAAATTTATAATCACATAAAAAATTCGGACTAGAAAATGGCTATAAGGCATGAAATTAACTTCTGTTCCCCATAAGTTTGTATCAATATTTGACAAACTCTTATCTTAAGTAATAGTGACCTAAATCTTGGAACCCAAGTAACACAACTCATTCAATGTATTTTTACTTGTAGTTGATTTTTTTTACATTTTATATTATATAACTGATCTTGTACACATTTTGATATAGCTCACCTTTGTACATATTTTATCATATATCTGACGTTTGGATACTTATTAATTATACAGTTGACCTTTGTAGGCATTCTCATTACACAGAGTTGACCTTTATATGTTATTTTATTATACAGTTGACCTTTGAAGGATTTTCATCGCGACTAAACCATTAATATCAATGGTACTCTTAATCTACGAATTCATATGTCCTTGAACTGTAACAAGATACAAGAGTATCAATGAAACTGATGAATACTCCTCAAAAGCAACATTGGACCCAAAATGACAATCAGGGGCAATAATTCTGTAAACAAGTGGTTTCAGGTATCGAATTTAGTACACTGTTCATTCTCTTAGTAAGACTTATGTATAAATGAAAGCAAAGTTATGCTTTGGACATAAAACTGTCACAAAGGCTACTAACTTTGTAAATAGGGGGTTGCAAGCTCTGAATTTGTTAAATGCTCATACTCTTAGATTGACCAATGTGTATACCATGGTTCAATATCCTAGTCTTAGTTTTGATTTGGGCACAAAATTTAACAAAGGGCAATAAGTCTGTAATTAAGGGGTTAAGGTACTTTAAACATTGTCTTCATATGACCAATGTATACACCAAGTTTCAGTATCGTAGCTTAAATGAAAGTAAAGTTATGTCCTGGACACAAAAGGTTTATCAATGGGTAATATTCTGTAATTAAGGGGTTGTGAGCCTTGAATTTGGTACACTGCACATCATCTCAATAGGATCAATGTATACATCAAGTTTCATTATCCTATTTCAATTGCAAGCGTATTATGCACCAGACATGAAATTTTAACAAAAGGCAATAACTTTTTAATTAAAGGGTCTCAGGCTATGCATTTGGTACACTACACAATGCCTTAATATGACCTAAGTATAAGCCAAATTTCATGATTATTGCATAACTGTTGGAAAGGCAGATGGATGGACAAAGCCACTATTATATGCTCCCCCAACAAAAGGCCAAAGGGCCTTAATGGTCACTTGAGTCACATTGCTTCCTGTAACATGTCACAGAAATGATTTTGCAAAAAAAGTAATATAATTTTTAACTATTTTACACATAATGCAAATGTAAATTACATGTACATTAACTGCTGTCCCATGCTAAGGCTTTTCACCAAGTTTGAATTAAAAGATATTACACTGAAGATCTGAAATTTCCTAGTAGAACATCTTTGAAATTTCAGTCAATTTTACCCATTTTTTGGCCCTGCCCTTCAGCCCCTGGAAGTCAGTCAAGGTCACTATGTGCATCTCATCAAATAGCTTGGTTATATTTATTTTAAAATGTTTGAATTATTTCTGAAAGAAAATAAACAAATTTTGCTCAGAAATGTAATTTTCCTTTATAAAATATAATTAATTTTACCCCCTACTCCCCAAGTGGAAATGTGAGATCCTGGGGTAATGAAATTTATAATTTTTATAACGCATCGTAAGACACTTCCATCCCTGAAGATTATTTGGGTCTACATTAACTGGGTATTGAGAAGAAGATTTTTGAAATTTTAGTCTATTTGACACATTTTATAACCCTACCCAGGAGATCAATATGTGAATCTCATTAAAATGTCAATTAAACTAATAATTCTAACCATGTCTGAAGTATTTCCAATATTTAAATAAACAAATAATGTTCAAAATACAATTTGCCTATATAAACTATTGTAGACTTTACCCCCTCCCCTTGGGGGAATGTTAGACTCCTGGATCATGAAATTTACAATTTTGGTAAAGCGTCTGAACGCCTTTCCATCCACAAAGAGTACTTGATTCTATCATAACTGGGTATTTGAGAAGAAGATTTTTGAAGTTTTAATCAATTTGACCCTTTTTAGTACCGCCCCTCAAGCCCTTGGGGGTCAGGGACCATATAATGTACACTTCTGGTGCACATTTAGCCCTGGAAGGTTTTTTTTAAGACTTCATTGAAATCTGTTTTCCAAATGAAGTTGAAAATGTTAAAATTTTATGATGCATGATAAAAGGTGATCACAATAGGTCACCCTGAGACTTTGTTTCAGGTGAACTAAATATTTTCAGGGAGTATAAGTTTGCTTATTAAGAAATATTTAACCATGAAAGTGTCCACTAAAATGTAATTTCTTAAAACTCCATGTCCACTAAATTGTTATGTTTTGAAAAACCAATAGAATTGAGCCCCACAAAAATATATGATTTTACAGCATATATGTGATCTTTGTACACATTTCTATATAAAGCAGATCTCTGTAAATATCTTATTTTATAGCTGACCTGTGCAGGAATTTACTTATATATATATGACCTTTTTATACATTTTTATTATCTAATTGAGCTTTGTATACATTTTCATTATATAATTGAGCTTTGTATACATTTTTATTATATAATTGAGCTTTGTGTACATTTTTATTATATAATTGAGCTTTGTATACATTTTTATTATATAATTGAGCTTTGTATACATTTTTATTATATAATTGAGCTTTGTATACATTCTAACATATAATTGAGCTTTATATATATTTTTGTTACATAGCTGATCTCAGTACACTTTTTTGTCATAAAGTTGACACTTGGAACAATTTTATTATACAGCTAATCTTTGTTAACATTTTCATTATAAAGTTGACCTTTGTACACATTTTTATTAAACTCTCTATAATATGAAGTCGTTAGAGTGATAACAGGCCTGGGAATTGAATAAAAAGTCACTCGTAAATCACTGTTCTTTTACTGAATATATTTGGAATGAAAATGCTTCTCAATGAAATAATATTTTCATATATAAAATGTTTCTTATCTTATATATCATTTTTCATTTAGTGTTCACAAACAAAAGAAATGGTCTTGTGTACTTAAAATGAAATCTAAGAATACCTATTCAGCTTCTGGTGTTCCATAGACTCTATGATCTCATCTATGCTGAATTGGTAATCGTCTGCTCCTACAAGCTGTTTCAGAACGTCTACAATAAATAAGATTCAATACTGATCTTTGATGTCATTTTCTATATTCATGCATCTGTAAGATATCTTTAGTTCATTGAATATATAAAACAGTAATAATAGCATTTTAGAATGAACTTTGGTGAAGGTTTTACATAATCACCAGAGGCATTGATAAATGAATACATACTAGGTCATTAAAATGTAGCCTCGACAAAATACCAGTTTATCACATATCACATTTTCCCAACAGAATAGTTTCAAGCTTTTAATTCATATTAAGATCAACAAACAGATCACTCTCAGTAACATGCTATAAAGCTCTGACACCCTCAGTTCACCCTTTAGATTCAGCTGGTGCTCTGATCACCATAAACTTACTTTTGATAAGTACTGGTAACATGTGTATCCATTGTTGACATTCCAATTAAAACGATTCCTAGTTTATGATTTATATTAAAGATAAGGCTCTTAATCTGAAATCATTGACACAGAAAGACATGTACCTATCTGATTTCTTCTGAAAACAAGATTTTGTATCACTTACATTAAGTCTGTGATAATTTTGTATATGACACATTGGCAGACTATTTCACATTTTTACAATACGATGTTTTAAGCAACAAGATATTTTACACATTACAATATTGAGATGAAGTAACAACCTGGGAAGAACTCAGCTAAACACCTCCTGGCTTGCTCCTTGGTGGCTGCTTTCTGTTTGTCCGTTTTGACCTTTCTTCCCTCCAGGGACAACTGTCCATTAGGCCAGAGTGTTTCTCGCAGGGTTCTAATATAGAACACACACATTTGCTCTGTTGTCAAAGTATCCAGCTCCATCATAAGAAACCTAAAAGATTTCACAAATAAGCACAGAACTTTCTTTAGTATACCTGTTATCAACTTAACAATACCTCAAAAAAATGGCTTCTGATGAAGGTAAAGTTATTTGTTGCATGATGAGGACTTTGATGATTAATGTTATTGAACTTGTGATTCAAAAACCTTTCACATGACTTTCTCAACACAAATTTCTTTTTATCTTCAGACTGATGATTAGAAAATATCTGTGATAAAAATAATTAGAAATTATAGGTTAAGCATGTCCACACTTTAAGCTCAAATTAAGCTCCATGTAAGGGTAGATGGGAAACTTTAACATGACACAATTAATTAAGAAAGTACAATTAACTACACACTGTAGATGAAATTCTGAATCTGAAATATGCGTTGGGATGGCAAGTATATTCCAGTTATGGTTTTGAAAACACAAATGCTTTGAGAAATTTTCAATTTTCCATGTAAATCTGAAACCCAAGTTAATTCACCTGTTTCTTAGTAAGAGGTTTACAGTCACCTGTTTCTATATTTCAATTAAACAATGTGATAAATCATCACCTTGAAGAACAGTACAAGCCAGGTGTTTAGTAAGACTGACCACTAGAGCTTACTGCAAAGAATAGTACCAGCCAGGTGTTTAGTAAATCTGACCACTAGAGATTGCTTTGAAGAGCACTACCAGCCAGGTGTTTAGTAGGACTGACCACTAAGGCTTACTTGTGAAGGGCAGTACCAGCAAGGTGTTTAGTAAGATTGACCACTCTGTCCCTCGTCACCCAGCAGTCCCGACCCTGTAAAGTCTGTATGGCAAGATCTATGACAGCCACAGCCAAAGCAATGTTGTCTAAATGGCCTTTGTTACCAAGAATGTCTTCTGAAAAATAAAGAAATTCCATATCACTGAACTCAGGTTAATACTTCAGGCTGTTACTCAAAAGTCAAGAGTAATACAATAATCATGTAAAATCATACTTTATATGATACACTGATCAGTTATTGTTTTCATGCATTTCAGGTACTTTTATTGAATGTAATGATTTATTTTTAAATGTGTAATTTCCTGTATGTATTGCCTTGATCCTTTTTAATGATTTTTTCACCAAACAAACTAATTCTATAAAGTTTCTTACATGACAATTTATGAAAAACTTTTTTTCAGACTTTATCTGATATATACACTGATACCTGTTTCTCCTTCTCTAGATGTTTGGCTACACTCCATTAAAGGATCCACTTTCTCATCGTCTTGGCTGTCAGCAATTTTGTGTTTGGAGTCAATTTTAATGTTTCTAGTAGTTATTTCATGTTCTTGTGATGAAGAAATGATTGTATTAGTAGATGCTATTTCCCTCTCAGGACTAGAATGTTCACCTATCATCATCTCGGTTTCTTCTGTGACTTCATAAGCTGATTCTTCTGGTGAGAATGTGGTGCGAGATTCATAAATCAGCTGTTCATTACTAGACCCATGGCTAGCAGTGGGCTTGGTCTCTGTACCTGAACCAATTTTCCATTGGGCTTGTTCCTTGTTTATTGGTGTAGTGGGACTTTCCATTTTGGAACAAGCCTTATTGCATTGCTTCCTGATGTATTGGTTCAATTTTCCATGTAAATCTGAAACCTAAGTTAGTTAACTTGTTTTTTAGGAAGAGGTTTACAGTCACCTGTTTATATATTTCAATAAAACAATGTGATAACTCATAAATTAAAATACCATCTTTTATTTCATTGTTTTATTCTATAAAAATAAAAACACAGTGACCCACACCTCTAATCTTGTACAAAACCTTTTTAATTGCAAACTGGTCAAGGATGACCTTTGACGTTTTACCATGACCAATGACCATTAAAATCCAATTGTGTGGAGACCTCAATTTTGTAAAGCTAGGTGGGATTCTGAACTAAATCTGTTCAAGGTCCTGAAATATCTTGGAATCAAGGTTATCATGAATGCACAGAGGGATGGATGGGAGGGGCCACTTATATACAAAACCACTAATTGATTACTGCATACCTTCTTACCAAAGTGGGAGTAGTAATTACTATTTACATGAATTAACTGAACCTATAGATCAGTCTGAATGTTTAAAAGATTTCTATGTTAATGTTAACATTCAATCATCAGAATCTATGAGCTTTATAACACATATGAAGATGTTGTACAAAAAAATCTGTATTTCCACCTACAGGTACATTTATGTACGATCATTAATTGAGGATTTCTTCATATAAAATTTGAAGGTTGACATTGAAACAAATTTGGGATTAAATGTAGAACATGTATTGTCCATCTTGCACCATATATCATTCAGTTAGTCTCATTGTATAAACATACTAAGAACAATCTAATGTAAACTTGTAAACAAAATGCTAATTTGAAAATACCAAACAAACCTATTTGCATTATATCAATCATTAATCAAAGAAGCTGAAATATGATAGGGTATAACAATTGATAATAAATTTTAGTAGTTGTAGGAAAATTACAATTATATGTGTTGGGGAGGTAGATTTCAAGCTAATTCAAACTTTAACTTTGTTGATATAACGCATAGTGACAAAGATCAATTACCATGCAGTCATGTCAGAAACAGTTCTTTTAAAATAGCTATTAAACAAAATTAATTAGCCATTTACACATTTTGGTAAGTTGGATTCATGATAAGTTTCTGCCTTTCAAAATTATGTTAATCCTTCCTACTGTGTGTCTAGGGTAACCTTGTGTTTAGTCCATGAAACAGTCTTAATTCAAGATTATTTAAATATTTAGATATTTTTTCATCTCAGATATAGTTTCAGTATTTGATACAGACATCTTCAAACAATTCTTACATATTAAAGATATGTCACATTGTTATAACAGAATTTTTGCCTGGATGAACAATACCAAATGATTGTAAAAATTATTTCCATTGTTACAGCATTTATTCTAGGTAGAATCATGCATTGATACTTGAAATTTTCCTGCTACTAACTATCAATTACACAGACCAGCAATGTTTTGGGCTAACAAAACTGTCAACTCATGTGACTGGAGTGACTAATATTCAAGAAAACTTTGGTTTTTGATCAAACTTGAATGGCAGCTATTGTTACTGATATTTCATAAGTTATAACTACAGCAAAACATGTTTATAATAAATCTCTGGGGACAATGAGAACCAGTTTGTTATATAAATGGTTTGTTATACACAAATTTATGGAAAAAATATTGTATGATTCGTTTTGAAGAAATAAAGAAAAAACTGGACTAACAACAGCACTTTCCCCACAAAGTGAACACACAATAATACATCTTGTTTTAAAATGTCCAACCAGCCAGTGTTGGATTTGAAGTCTGTTTCTCAAAGTTGTTTTGCGAATTTTCCGATTTTGCTAATAAAACAGGCCCAAATAACAGAATATTTTGATTCCTTTTTTCTATAAACCTTTGATTATAGAGCATTTTCAACAGTTTCGTACGTACACCTTTCTGCTGTTTCCTGCTCGGCGATAAATTAAGGGCCAAGCACTGTTGGAGAATTTCAGTGTGAATTTTCAAAATTTTACTGAGAGTTGATGCTGGAATTCAAAACTTGGCTGCAATTTTCTTTTTCGTTATGGTCCCTTTGTCAACTTAGTTTTAAGAGTCATCACCTTTCTCTTACGAGAAAAAACCAAAGCAACTAAAATAGTACATGCTGTTTTATCATTTGATACAAAGAGTTCAGAAACCCCTAATTCTAAATACAATAGAATACCTGAGCTATATATAACAACAACTAACTTTATTTATAACTACCTTACCTGTGTTTGTCACTTACCTACGTTACATGGTCACTAAATAGCAATGATATTTACCGAAGTGGACCTAAATGCTTTTTTATTAAATAGACATTAATTTGCTATGAGAAATTCTTAATACATTTTGAAATTTCCATACAAATGAAAGGACACTTGTTGAACAATGTTATGTTAATAGCCATAAATTTGCCATAAGCATGTTTTTTAACAAACATGTTTTACTGTACCTTACCTGACTTTCAGCACTGAAATCCACATTGATCAGGTCCAGGTCTTTTGCCGGCTTTCCTTCTTCTTCTGACACAGAGCTATCTTTCTTGCCTGGTAATTTTGGTAACACCTCTTGGGCTTTATTTGAAAGCTCACCAATTTTATCAAACACATCAGACATGGTTTTTACAATCATCTAAAATTGTAAAAAAACAAGTAAAATAAAAGAAAGCAAAACAAGAGGCCCATGCGCTTTAATGGTCATATGATTATAAAGACCCATATATGATATATTTATAACAGCAGTAGTACATGTAATAGGAAAAGGTATTAAGTAATGAAAACAATTTTGAATGTTCTAGCAGTAAAGGCAAAAAACACTCCTCATTTCTGTTTCTCAACATTCCCATGAAATTGCGGTTCAATTACAGGAATGGAACTTGAGAAGAATGTGTCTCATCAAGATAGAGGCCTAATTGGATTTCAGCATGAACTGAAAAATAACACTATTTGATCAGGACAATTTCAGATCATTTCTGACAAATTTCAGCTGAATCTCAATAGTCAAACTTGCAAAGTATTGTGAAATAGATGCTGTTCAGGGAAACTATGATTGTGCGATCATGTTACAAAATGGTTGCCATCGCTGCCATATTGAAATTTAGATAAGCTGAAAAATAATTTAACACTAACATTCTCACCAACTTTCAGCTGAATGGCATCTGTTGAATTTGAAAAGAAGTTTAAAATGTAGGAAGTTTATGCACAGCAGCAGGCAGACAATAATGGATGAAACACAATGGCTATAGTTCTTCCTAACCCTTTGGGTCAGATAACCTAACAATCAAAACCTCATTAAATGCACATGCTGAATCAAAAGATCTTAATATTGGCAGCTTATACTTGTGAGAAAGCAGCATCTTGTTTTGCCTCTTTCAAATCAACTTACTAAGTAAGATACAGTTTGTAAAAAAGACAATCACCTTGTCAATTCTTGGTACTGATATTTCTGGAGCCTTCCTAACAAATGCTATATGGCCATCCCCTTCATAGGCTAAGAACTCCTTCAGCTCTGATCCATTGCATATGTCAAGCTTTTGAATCAATGACTGCAAAAATTAAAATCACATGATACCATGGCATGATTTTA
Organism: Ylistrum balloti; assembly: GCF_031769215.1. Taxonomy (NCBI): domain Eukaryota; kingdom Metazoa; phylum Mollusca; class Bivalvia; order Pectinida; family Pectinidae; genus Ylistrum; species Ylistrum balloti. The sequence continues at coordinate 624,284 of NW_026782546.1, forward strand.
CAGCATAGTATAAGGACTCATCAAGAATAGTTTGACAATAGGTCACTCAGTAAAATCTAAAACATCACACAAAATATACATGCTTGTATGCATTCATTTACCTTTAGGAATGCCTCTAGACTCTTCCTGCGACCTTCAACACTCCTCTTATCCATATTTCCAAATGGCAGAGAAAGCCATCTTCTTGGTCCCTTAACATCTGTCACAATTATATTCCAAACAGCAAATGAATTTCACATAACATAACCAAAATATAAAATATCAACCTCGGGTGAAAAATTTAGAGAATCAATGTAACAGGTTCTCATTTCACTGGATATCTATGTAACAGTGAAATAAAAACATGTTATTTTAAGTAGAACCTTCAGATCACTTCCATCAATTGTGAAGTACAGTGCATAATTTGTTTGTATATACTAACTACTAACACTTTTCAATATGTATTACATATAATAAGGTCAAATAAATATATTATGGGTGATTGAGTGGCACTGTGCTAACACATTCTCCTTTCACCTAGCCATCTGGGGTTCGCCCAGTGCACACATGAAAAGTATGGGATCACCATGTCTGACCACATGGGTTTCCACCTGGTACTCTGGTTTCCTCCAGCAGTAAGATCCTCGTATGCTTCCATCCGAGCCAACAAGAGTGATTAATATCAGCTAATAGCTTGTTTTGTAATGCTTATTAAACAAAGTTTAGATTCATATAAAGAAATTTTGTTTGTAATCTCATGGGGAAGAAGGAAATGAAAAAAACAAAAGCGAAGATATTGGTGTTGAATGAAATAGTTTTTCTAACTGAAAAGGTATTTATTGAAAGAGTCAGACATACACTAAAATATGAATAAGAGCAATGTTGCACAAGACCTTGGCAAATGTAATGTGAATGAACTGTTACTTAATCTTGTATACATGTTTGTATAGATACTAAAGTAAACAAAACAGTTTTCTCACCCTTTAAACTTTTCCTATATGCTTCATTATCCTCCAGACGAGCTTGCAGATTCACAAACTCACGAAATCTTCTTTTTACACTTCTGGTACGTAGTTCCAAGGAATGAGTTTCTGTGCTGTACAATGCATCATACTGAAAAATATTGTACAAGTACATGAACACACTTTAAATAAATCATGAAGGTTTATATCAAATTTTGTAACTTTGGTTTGCATCAAAACTTGTTCTTAAAGTCATGATTCATTAGTTTTACTAGACTATTCATATTTTAAAACCAAACAGGATGAGGATGATACAAACTGACTGATTCAAATTCCTACATACATTCTCAATACATGACAAGAGATTGGTGACAGCAGCTTAGTTCCTCTTTCACTTTCAAAAGACAGATGTCAACAAGCTATTTCAATATGTTATTTCTTTAAAACCAATATAATTACTTATTTGAACCTACATCTGTGTTTTTTATCACTGATCTGAAATGTAAATGGAAAGACATACCTGTATATTGTATAGGGTATACTGTGTAGAACTTCTCATTTCCTGTCTTGTCTCAGTGTCTGTAATAGACACATCCACAAACAACATATTTGGAAGTTCAAGCTGTTCCAAATTGTTAACCTCAACTTCATTGCTATCAAGGAATACATGTACCTTTGATGAAATTTCATCATCATCGGTAGCACTACTCTCTGCACTAAAGTCCTCAGGGTCAGAGATCCTTGAGGCTGAACCAGTACCAAGGTCACTAGGACAACTACGTGCTAATGTAGGATGACCTCTATCACAGTATAAAGAGTTTCCATGTTTCACAGTTCCAAAACTCTTCATTGTATTTTCCTCTCCATAGTCATATAATTGGTCTTTCCTCTGATCAGACATGTATGAATCATTCACACATTGAAAATTCTGCAAATCATGAGCGCTTGATGTTGAGCTTGATCTTCTCATCCCTCTGACATCTGACCTGAGTGAGCAACTCCCAGGTAGATTGCACTCGGATAACCCATATCTATCTGGATCCATTCCATCTGCTTCTTTCTGTTGGTCAGATATGACAATTTCAACCTTATTCTGGAAAACATTTTGATATGCAGCCATTTGATTACTTTCTAGATTTTCATCCACTAGGCTTTCTGATGTTTCATTGTCTTCTAGAGAGCATATCTTCTCATCAGAGAGTATCCTTATTATGCATTCATACAAAAAATCAGAGTCAGAGAGACGTTCTATCACAGGTAAAAATATATTGCATGTAAAAATCTCAACAAAAAGTAAATATGAGGTATTGCAAATGCCAAGGTGACCAGGAAGAAGTTGAGACAGCAATATCTGAACCACTGATCTGAAATACATAATCTCATTTTCCACTCCCCAAACTGCTGAATGATAGGAGAATTTTATTTCAAATGCCTCCTCCACAGAGTTAATTCTACGCGAGGCATATAGCTGTTGACTTGTTGATGGCCTTCGTTGACTCAATCGTCTTCTTGGTTGAGTTTTATACAATGTGCGAGCTACTTGAAACATGCGAAGATGTTGCCTATAATGCAGAAGAATATCAGTTAATAACTTGTAGGTATTCAGCTTTTGGAATCTTTGACATAATTCAAGAAAACATGTGTTGATAATTTCATGTGTTTCCTCCAAAACACTATCACTGACAGAGGAGAATGTACCATACCAAGGTTCCACAAAGTCTTTGGAAACAAGGCCTGAGAACACTTGCACCTCATCCTTCCATCCACAAGCACCCATTTCATCTCTAGCCTTTATACCTCCTGAAAGCACCCAGACGTCAGTATTTTCTTTCTCGATAGCCCTAATGCGTTCAGCGTCTCTAAGCGTGTCCTCGTAATGCTTTTGCGTATCGTGAAACTCATCGTCCACACATGTCTTTCGCAAGCCAAGACCTTTGTTGTTATTCGGACTTTGATTAGTTTTTAGTATCTTCACAAGTCGGAAGATGTGTTTGAACAATATTTGGTGTCTAGTAGCGAAAATCAAAATTGAAACACCGAATGAGAAATTGGTTTTAACAGACGACAGAACATGACATGCGATTGCAGAAGAGATAACCGCCAAAACGTAAACAAACACAACTGTTAACAGACGAGCATAAAATATGGAGGCAAATCCTACAAAGAAGGATATTATCACTATTTTCTGAAAAGACGAAAACCTGTTATGGTATCCATAAATGTCTTTGATATGACGCCATGTCTGTTTGACTTTTTGATCCATTCTTATTGTAGCAAACAGTGAACGTAAGTGTCAAAATGGTTATCATCATAATTTTTGTGACAGGAGGTCGCCATACTTGTATCCCGCAGCAAAATCAAGCCCGATCATGTGACCGATCACATGAACATTTATTATAAAAAGAACAAAAATAACAAAATGTCAATTTGAAGTATACAAAAACTGGCATCCAACGCAGCGATGCTACAAGCACAACGATTTGTGAAAAAAAAAATCATATAGGTGTAAATAGAAGGGAGGTAACTCTCAAATACACGAAATGCCTAATGTACACATCGATATCTGTTGATATATAAGTATGTTGTGATGTTTTTACAATATTTGACGTTTAACACTAGCGGTGATGACACTATTGTCATAAACATGTCAGACACTGTAACAATCATTCATTATATGTTGTTTTTGGCTGCACTTTGAGTTTAGATATAGTATGTGTAACCGAGGTTATTATTTATTTCAATATCTCCGTTTGGATTCGAACCCTGGATCCCGGGTGAATATCTCTCTTGTTGAGCGGTATTTTACCAGGGTTACATAAAAACATACCTTTCTTTTTAGTTATAAACAGTACAGATTCATGCCAAGAAGATCAGCAACTCTCCACCTCCTTAATTACTGACTTTGGTAAATGGGCTGCTGCATTGGAAGAACAATACTTGATTCATAATAATTGATTCATCATCTACTAAGCCCAAGGCAATTTGGATTTACCACGGGACTGGACGGATATCATAGAAAGCAGGGGCGATTTAGCCATATGTGTGTGACTTTATGTAGGTGTTTGATAAAGTTCCACACATATGGCTGTTAAAAGAAACTGGCAGGATATGGTATAAGTCAGAAAGACGGAAAATGGATACAGGACTTTCTAAGTAACATATGTCGGCATGTTATTGTAAACGGCCAATCATCAAAAACACCCTGTAATTAGTGGTGTTCCTCAGGGAAGCATTCCTGAACTAAAATTATTTGTATTATATATCAATGACCTCCAAGAAATACCAACGTTTTCACTGCCAATATTCGCAGATGATACAAAATTATACAGGCAGTTAAAAAGCGAAGATGTTGAAGCACTCCAAGGACACCTGGATAAACTTCAAATCTGGTAAAAAAAAATGGCTTTAAAATTTCATCCGAACGAATATAAGGTTATATCAATAAACGGTTCCGAAAAAGGAAATATTTCATGTCGGAACAAGGAGTTAAGATCCAGTTGGAAAATGTCATGCATGAGAAGGATATTGGCGTAACCATCGATGATGAGTTCAATTTCAAAGCACGCATACATAATATGGTTATTAAGGCAGATTAACTAATAAGATCATTTGTTTATCTTGATGAGTCGGTGTTCATTATATTGTACAATTGTATTGTTAGATCACACTTTGAGTATGCAGTAAGTGTATGGAGCCCATCTTGAGTTTCAGATATTGAATTGATCGAGAAGGTACAGAGGAGGGCTACCAAGCTAATCCCTGGACTTAGGAACTTATCATGTGAAGAACGCTTAAGGAGATTAAATCTAACGCTTCAACATCGCAGAATCAGAGGAGATATCATAAATGCTTTTAAAATAGCAAAACATATTCATGATTACAGAGTGACAGCAAACTCTTCCCACATTGACCCTTCAAGTCGAACAAGGGGTTATTCAGAAAAGATTTTTGAAAAAAAAACCGCTGCAACCTGGATACAAAAAAAAAAAAAAAAAATTTCTTTAGTCATAGAATAGTAGATATATGGAATAATTTACCACAACATATCATTGATGCAGATAATGTTTACCATTTCAAAGAATTGCTTGATGAACATTGGAAAAATATTTGATATTTAATTTTAATGTTTGTATGATTCATATTTTTGGACTCTACATAGCTATTGTACCTGAGGATGTAAATTTACTCATTGTATATATATATTGTTGATATGGATATAGAGGCTTTCAGCCTGTGTCCATTAATCTTCCTAATAAAATCCTAATGAATAAATTTATTGCATTTACACAAATTTTCAGAAGGCATTTAACACTGGCAAAAATATTAATATTACATGTATATTGTAATTCTACATAAACAAACAGAAAGAAAACGAGGAAATGTTTGACACAGAATTTGAATAAATGTATTCAAAAAAAAAAAAAAAAAACCAACCTAATTCTATGATGACCATCATTAGCCTAGAGCATTTCAAACTTTGCAAGCAATTTTTGTTTCGTGTATAAGGTTATATACATTGGATGAAAACAATAGAAAAAAAACCAGATTCAGGTGATAGACATAAAAAAAAACAGGAGGTGTACAAAGAAGCGTAACAAATCAAGAAATTTATCTCCACTCTCATACAGGATTTAAAATAAAAGATATCACTGGTTTATTGAAATAAAAGAATGCCTCAGAACACTATGGTAGCACAAGAAATTCTTTAAAATTATACCTCAAACAGTGTTGAAGTATAAAAGGATGACCACTAATTTTTGCTACAAACTACGATTTTGTGAAATAACTTATCAGAAAATAATGTGACGGCCAAAAATGTCAACTGCTTGCAAAAATGAAAACACTTAAATCAAACATTTTCCCTACAAAGTCATTCAAATGTCATGCTCAATTTTGTAACTGAACAGAGTAGCATGATGGCTAACAGGCAGTCACATTGGATTTTAAAAGTTGAAGTTCATTATAGCTATTTATTGATTTTGAAACTTTAAGTGTGTTATTGCTTTTTCTTGAGAGGACCTATCTATTTCTTGATGGACCTTTCTTTTATTTTATATGCAGACATCTCTTAGTTTCTAGCTGTGCATGCATGATCAATTTTGGGATTGCTCTGTGGAAAAATGGCAGATAGGCAACTGGCTACAATTTTGACAGTTGCTAGTTCTGAATGGATTATATTTTTAATTCAGATGTAATTTAGGTTCTCCATGATGCTAAGTTGTGCATTTTAGTTTAAGGTACAAATTTTGACAAATACATGCATAACAGATAAGCCATCTTGGATATTGTCACATTAAGTTTGCTATTGCCATTTCTTGAGAATTTATGACGAAGCAGGTTGCACATACAGTATTTGATGCTGAGATCAGTTAGAAAAAAAAAGAAGAGAAATCCAACCAATAAAAAAATAATAAAGCTCATGGGATGGTGGGCACTTGTTCTTTTGACAATTTCTTCAGCCCATTATGTCAGTTACTATTAGAGTAACATAATCTCAAGATCACTAATATGAACAACTATAAATATCTACCTTCTCTGAATGATCCTGGTTACATACCGATATATAACCGTAATCACTCTGGTTCGTCTGTCCCTCATATATCTCCTTTCTGTATATGTACAGTATTTGAGTTCTGGTGGACTGATTTTTCACACACTCATCCATTGCTTCCTCAAAGAAACTGTTTGCTTGAATTTCCTATCAAGTTCAGGTGTCAAAGGTAAAGGTCACTGTTAGTATAAATAAATTGAAAATTGGTTTCTGTACAATATATCCAGATCTGTCAGATAGCTTCAAAGGTCAAAGACAATCTTTTCTTTAAATAAAAAATTGATGTGGTACAATATTTGGAAATCTGTTGAGCTGAATCCATTCATTGCTCCTTTGCAAGACAAGCTTGATTGGGAAAGCTTTTAAGATCAAGAGATTTAAGAAGGTCACTATCCCTATAATCAAAACATCAGTTTCCACATATCTTCACAAATTATTGATTCTTCTCTGACCTCACCCATTAGTTCTTTGAAGAGATTCTTGCCTACGATTGCCTTTCAGGATTGTACATAAATATTTAAGAGGAGATTCCTAAAGAACAATGTTCAATGCCATTAATGAAAAACCCTATCATATTCTATTTTGGCTTCTACAGGGAAGGCATTTGTACACACGTTCCCTGGAAAACAACCAGCACTCCCTGTTTAATCTTATAATTATACTACAGATATGTTAATAATTTACTACTTTTTTTGTAATTGGTTGATATCTCACATGCTGAATTGCAAAAAACATCTTTTGGTGGATTCAGAATTAATTTGTTATCCATTTTGAGACTACAAAGATTTGACCTTTATGACCTTGAAATTCAACAACTTCAAAAGTCCCATATTCAAGCTGCCTATTTCTGTGGCTAACGATTGTGTTGTTTTCTATGATTTTACTATACTACATAGCAATATATTTTTGCTAATCACAGTCTGGTGTATCGCATCATGAAGTTAATGTGCTTGCATAGATTGATTTTTGTGTCTGAATGTGAACATTAAAAATAACATCTCTTTGCAAATATTAGTTGGCTTTACTCCACGACCTTCTGTTAGTACATGTTGAGAATGTCAGTTGTCTATGAAAATTATCAGTAGAACAATCCAATTCATCTGAACAACATTGGTGTGAGATTTAACAAACAAGTATGGACATTTATCAGGTTGATTTTATTCTCATATGTTCAGAAGAATAGATTCACGCAGACATACATACATCTACTTGCATCTCTTCTGAATATGTACACAAAATTTAATGGTACCAACTAAATGTGCTATTACATGGTCAAAAATAACTGGAACTGTTAGTGATTAGGTGTTCACTTCTACAAATGATGAGCATAGAGAGGATACATCTTCATTACAATACAAAGTAAAAATTATACAACATACCTCGCATTTGAATCTATATAAACATTAAATTAAAATCCTGCTACACTGCAACAGATCTTTCACATTGATCACCTAACATACATCCTTGATATTCCACTCTACATCCCTGGAACAAGTCATGGCAAATTTGAATGTTCTATATGCGACACCATGAGGACAAGATGAAAAGATGTAGTTTGACCCTTTAATGTATATCAAATGAATCTCGCAGTTGCATAACAGTATATTGTAATGGCTTTGAAGTTGAGTGTCATGCCTTTGCAAACTTCAAATGGAAGGTATCAACATGTGATTGACTGACTGATCAGCTTTATTCCTCATGGAACCAATTATATTACTTCACATGTGCCTTCATTTTTGCCATATGTTCCAGGGCTGCAGAGAGCAAAAGTGATCACAGCCCCTGGAGTATCAAGGATACCAAACTTTGGGTCAATAATAACATATATATATCTATCTTTAAATGCTGAGCTATTTGACAAAAGTAGAAATCCAAGATTTTATCACATGAAGTGAGTCATATTTCAAAATATTTTTTTTTGTTTGATCCTTTGTTACTGTGACAGTATCTAATAAACAAAACTCAGTGATCAAATGACATTATTCAACAGTATGTAATATAAAGTTTCTTGATGTTTTCTTTTTTTTTTCTTTTTTCTTTTTTTTTTTTTGTTGAGATTCAATACAAAATAATAACTTAAGTGGTACCTCTGACATGATATGTCAACACACATTATGGTCAATCTATTCTCATACTTTACACTTAAAACTATGCAAGTTTTACAATTATGAACACAATATCTTCCAATATTTAAGCAGCACCACATCAACATATACTAAATATAATCAAATATCTTCAGTATTTGCAGGTAAAACAGCAAGTTTTAAAAATTCATTATGATATTTGGTCATGATTTCACAAATCCAATGTTCAAACTGACAACACTAGATAAAAGAAACCAAAAAATACCAAATCTTCTTGCTAAATTTCATTAATGAAGATGAAATTATTTTCCTGTAATTGGCATCATAATGAATTCTGATATCTTACCAATATAATTAATTAAAACATGGAACAGTACATTTTTCATGATTTAATTTTATCAGAAAATATAAAATTACTTTTAACAACTAAAACTATGGAAATATGTACCTGTTAAACAAACTACACATATACTTACATCAGTTCAACACTATCTTTTCTATTTTCATACAAGAATTACAAATATGACAATATGTCAATTCAACAATTCATTAACATGTCATGATTAAAAACAATTACAAAATGAATCAAATAAACAACAACAAAATCATGTTTTTCAAAACTATGATAATTTAAGTACTCTGTGGTGTACACTTTGATCCTCTGAACATTTAGGTACAAACAACAGACCTTCAGTTTTGGACTTATTTTCACGCTTGGTTGTGCTGAGCAGATAAAAAATGTGTCGAAGGATGACTTACTATTTCTGTATCAAGATAAATAGAGCATTTATATATTACATCTGTTTAGATACATAGAAATGAGGTACAAACTATTTCTCCACAACCAAACAGGCTACAAGCACCAATTTTGATTTAATTCCCAGGTATGTGCAGGAAACAGTCAGGTACTGGCATGTGTAAATATATGGATTTTTAATTAAACTGTTGATGTGTTAGGTAGGTGGGGTGGTGAACTTTAGAAACCCCTCCTTGATCCCCTTTCATGTGGGTTAAGTAAAACAATAATGCTGGACGTAATTAAGTAAAATTGGAACATTTGACACAGACAGAAAAATTTCAGATAGCATGCAAAATTAGTTACATATTTCTGAAATACAAAATGTCTTCACAAAATATTCACTTCCATTACCATAATTAATCATTTTTGCTTAAAGGCTCATTATTGAGTAAAGGAAAGGATAACAAGTACACAACACAAACACAACAAAAAAGCTGTTGTCCAAATATGAGTAAAATGTTAATATCGTCTAATGTTGTGATTCATTCCTATGTGAGTGTTCATGGGGACAGCTGCATGCTGTCCGGTCATTATGCGCTGTCCTCCCATCATTATACCTGGTTGCTGCACGCTGGTCATATATGCACTAGCTCCCATATTGGAGGAAAGTCCTGATGCTGACTGTGACCCACTTCCCCAATGACTAGACTGGTGTGCAATATTTCGAGAGGCTGGTACTACACCTATTTAAGAAACAATTAAATTTAGTAGTGTTTCCAATTAAAGCTTAGATTATATCTTCAGTAGTGAAAAAATAAGATTTTACACAAGTTTCCAATTCATATGTGCTGTATGGAAAGAATGTAAAATAAACTTGTCAAAATAACACTCATTTCTGGTTTAAGGAACCGTATTCAAAGAGGCATTTATAGATATCTTCCATCAGAGTATTCAGACAAGTAAAATAATCCATCAACAAGTAATGGGATCTGTTACAGAAGTCCCTCAAACTTCCTCTCAGCCATGAATAATGCTTATTATAGCACTTAAATATAGGGAAAGGCAGTCTGTGGAACAGGCTGGCATACAACTTTCAAAATTTTAAACAAACCTGACAATGGCATTGAACCCTGGCATACAACTGTGACAATGAAACTTTAACTAACTCCTGATTAGTCATACTTTCCAATAAAACAAAGCATCACCTTCATGTTTCAGATACCACACTACACCTACATACCAAATTTCACTAAAATCAAACAATATTTAAATTTCAACTGATCAGAAGCCTCCTTATGGCAGCCATACTGGTCACAATGTCACTATTTTAATACATTGTCTTAGAAACTGTCCCACAGTTATCATTTCTACCAATTCTCCTCGTGATGTGCAAAATGGAACAAAATTTATATGTGAAAAGATATAAGCCAATTGGGAGTCAGAAAATGGTGGCAAGCTTGTGAAATCAGATAACACAAGTTGATAATAACTGATGTGAAGATTCAATAAATAGTTTTGAAGAAAAGGGAAGGACACTTTACAGTAGAAAGCAGAAAAAGAATAATAAAAAGAAATATAAACTAGTCCCCAAACTTCTTTTGTGGGGCTTAAAGGGATATTCCAACAAAGTTGCCAAGAAATTTTGTTGCTCCATTCATTTTTGATATATTTCTTATGACTATTCAATTTATTATAAGTGTTAAAATATCTTTCCTATGGTCACGTCTGACGGGCAAAATTGATGGAGTAACCGCTGACCAGATTAAAATTAGAATGTGTAAATAAAGCGCGTTTATAACGTGATCATTTTGAAAACAAGGCTTCAATCTTTGTTATCTTTTTGTTCGTTTTGCATTATCTGTTCTCTTCCATACACTACTGCCACCTCTCTTACTGTTTCCCAGTTGTGATGCATGGCTTTCGTTTCGCCCATTTTGACTTTTTCCTCTTTTTCTCTAATATACAAACTCTTTTCTTTCGCCCTAAACATATCACCATCAGAGTCACTACTTTTGTTTGTTTACAGTGTATAACACAGGTGCAAAACCTGATGTGACTTCATCAGGGCAGCATGAACATTTGTAAACAGATCAAGCAAGACCTAAATGGAACTTCCTCAAATAAATAGTGAAAGTCGTGCAATTTCCATGAGAAATTAAGTAGCTGGTTTTCTACAATTTTCTCAAAACGTATCTTATGAAATCCTGACATGCTGAATATCTATTTAATAAACAAGAGATCCCAGAGGAACCTTGGCACCCATCATTGCTTGATCTTTATATGCTCTTTGAAAGTTGTATCTTTTTACTTCTTTTCTCTTCTGTTTTTTGTTTTAATGATATGACATTTGAACATTCCTTTGCAGGAATAGCCATGATAATCTTTACCTGCCAAATCTAAAATGGCCGCCTGAAAGTAATTTTGTTTCTTTTGATTGAATCACACAAGCACAAGATGACAACAAAATAAACACACTTACGAAATTTGTGACATATCCGTTCACAGCTTCTTATGACATAGCAAAAGCAATCCAAGATGGCTGATGGTCAGCCTTTTTTTTCTGATCAGTCCAAAACTCAAACAGGCACAACTAGGGACCTAAAGAAACCTATACATGAAATTTGAGAAAGCTCTATAGATTAGTTCTCAAGAAACAGTGATAACAAACTTTTGAAGTAAAATCTAAGATGGCAGTTTGTGGGCCATTTTGTTTTTTCTCATCAGAACCAAAATCAAACAAGCACAACTAGGGATCAAGTAAAGCAAACACATGGAATTTGAGAAAGATCTAAGCTGTAGTTCTCCAGAAATAGAGATAACAAACTTTCAAAGTCAAATGTCCATCTGTCGGCCATTTTGTTTTTCTGATCAGTCCCAAAATTAGATGGGCACAACTAGGGACAAAGGAGAACCTACACATGAAATTCAAGAAAGATCCATCCATTACTTCTCAAGAAATAGCTATAACAAACTTTCAAAGCTAAAATACAAGATGGTCCCCTTTCAGCCATTTCATTTTTCTGAGCAGTTCCAAAATTATACTGGTAAAACTAGAGACCAAGTGGAACCTACAAATGAAATTTGAGAGAGATCCATCTCTTCCTTTTGAAGAAATATTGATTACACACTTCAACTGAAAAAATTTAAGATGGCTGCCTCTTTTTTTGAGAGGGAGACCAAGGGGAACCTACATGTACAATTTGAGAAAGATCCATCCAGTACTTCTCAAGAAATAGCGACAACAAAAATTGTTACAGACAGGCAGACGACAGACCATGGATGCAGAGTGATTTGAATAGCCCACCATCATAAATAAAAAAATTAATTGAATTCACCAATAAAAACTGTACTACATTGACCAAAACGGTTATTTCCCTTGTCAACGTCTCGATATCAATTACATCTTAAATATCTCTCTTTCTTCTCTTTCATCAGAAATCATTTTACTGACTGTTACATATAGAATCAAAACTATTGTTCATGACATAAATGCCAAATTCCAGGACTTTCCAAGCAGATTGCGAAACTCCACATTTCCAGAAAAGTGCTGAATTTCAATTCTTATTACTGTATGAATCAAATGATATGACTAGATCAAGCTTTTATGATATGTTCATGACATAATTTTCTAATTGCATCGAGGTAAATAACTTCATATATACAAAACCAACTGATATAAAGCTCATAGTCAAAACAGCAAGAATAATTCCTACTAGCATCGGTAGATACCATTTAAAATTTTCTATAAATATCTGAAGAATATATCTCAATGGGGTATACAATACCTCTGTCAATTTTCCTTTCCCCTCTGTTGTCAAAAGTATTCCTCTGAGGTCGTCTGTCCACATCTCTGCCTCTATCGCTATCCCTATATCTTCCTGCATCACCATCCCTGCCTCGTACAGCATCTCTGTTTCGGTCACTAAATCTGAAATAATAACATCAAAAAATATCAGTAGAATAAAGATCACTCCTTAATCCAAAGAATCTTCTGTAAGTCAAAGCTGATTAATTACAAATGCTTTAGGACAAGGCCAATCCCTTACACATATTAAGTCAATAAAATGTGTTGAAATTGAAATTTCAGATCAGGTTTTTTTTCCATATCACTATTTTGCCATATAGCTGCCTTTTTTCTGAATGTCAGAAAAGAAAATAACTTGAAATAAATTCAATATGCCAACTTTGAAACAGGGAATATCTGGAAATATAGAAAAATTGTATTCTAAATGTAAGAAAAAGTATTCTCAAAAGAAATCAGATGACAATTTTCCCAAACTGGTTAAAAAAAAAGAAATGTAAGATAAAATTATTTTTCATCTATCAGAACAAAGGAAGTGGTTAAATATTTCTGTTTATTTAGTGCTGTATAAATGCTATCAATGTTCTTCCCCATCCAGTTTCTTATGATGGTATCAATACATATGAATTTTGAGCCATTACACATCACAAGATTACTTTCATACATTCACTAGCTAGATCTACTTGTATACTACTATTTTCTGTGTCTGACCATCGTTAGTCATTACCTTGGATAGTCATTCTAATTTCAACACTGCACATACTGAAATCTTTAAGATTTAAAAAAAAAAACTTTGCAAATTTTATCCATATTTCAATACAAATATACCATAAATCAAATCAATTGTCTTGCCAATCCTCAATACTCCAGGGGTTACGATCACTTTTTCTCTCTGCATCCCTGGAACATGTCATGCCAAAATTGAACATTCCATGAGCGACACGTTGTAGACAAGACAAAAAGACTAGTTTGATCCTTTGATATACAACAAACGAATCTCAAGGTCACATAAAGATATATTGTAAAGGCTTTGAAGATGGGTGTCTCTCCTAAGTAATCTTCAAAAGGAGTGTATCAGCATGTGATTGGTCAGGTTTTTTCTCCTGGATCTATTTAGATTACTTTACTTGTGCCTTCGACTTTGCCATGACATGTTCCAAGGGTGTAGATAGCAAAAGTGATCATAACCTCTGGAGAATCGATGATGTGTCTTACCTGTAATGCTTAATCAATATAGGTACTTTGAAAGGAAAATGCAGTATACACTAAATTTCATGTCTATATAGTGGATTCAGATGTCATTACATACAGTGTACTACTATATTCAAGGTTTGATTGAGAACAGGATTCACACTTGAACTTCATGAGAAATTATGGTAAATTATGAAGCTGAGCTCCTCAGTTCATAAGTTTGATTAAAGAAAAGTACCAACATAGTCTTACTTCAGCAATACTACTTATGGGCGAGGCAAAAACAGATTTTTGATTAATTTGTGTCTAAATTAGCTACTCAGTATTGTGGTTAATTTAGTCTTCTTTGTTGTATTATTGAGGGATTGTTGAAATATCTTGCCTGTCAAATCTATCTTCATTTCTATCATCTCTGAGAGAAGAGCGAGCAGCTTCCCTGTCCCGGATATCTGACCTGCCAAGGTCCTTTCTGTTGTATCTTTCTATCCGTCTGTTGTCATAGGCATCTCTGTCTAATCGTGCATCATCATACCGAGTGGGGCGTAAATCACGAGAGTCAATATCTCTGTAGCTGTGGAAACAGTTTGTTAGATATTTCGTGAAATATGAAATATCATACCACTCACATTGATTAATCTTGAAAATGACAATCTGCAGCATATCTTATACATCCTACATAACATTACTCATGCTACAACCAGTTCAGATTTACCTTTGAGTATAAGGAAACAAAAGAACAGGTCGCTGATTGACTATGCCAGTGCCCAATATCAAGTGATCACTGAAAAGTTTGAAATCTACTACACAGTGAGTTAGTCAAGACATTTCTATTTAGATTAACATCATAAACCTTCACAATCTACTGGTGAAATATGTTGACATAAGCTCTGTAGGGACACCTGACATATAGATAAGGTTATGGAAAATTAGCACATATCAAAATCTTGAACCATGATCATGTTTCTGTACATACCGATCTCGTTGAAAAGAATCTGACATCAAAGATCTTTTGTTGTCCAACCATTCATCTTCAATAGATCTTTCAAACATACGCTTCAATGCTCTTCTGTCCCTCTCTTCTTCCAGTCTGTCCAATTCAAATCAATACAACATCTGTAAGATGACACACCTCACAGGAACCTTTTTAAATTTTAGTTTCAAATTGATTTTGTACTCTACTTGAAAAGCTCATCAGTATCATTCTGGTGATTAGCCTAATAATAACATGTTTCTGCTTTTACACTGTAACATTCTTATACCAATGCTAATGATAAATGCACAATTAATACATCTGGTTTTACCTTAAACGTTCCAGTCGCAGTCTCTCAGTCCTCTCCCTGTCCTGCTTGTCTCTCTCCAGCTGTTCTAATCGTAAAAATTCTCGTCTCTGAGCAGCAAGCCTTTCTCTTTCCAGTCGCTGCCTCTCTCGTCTAAATATTCAAAGTCAAAATCAGTAAGTGATGATGCATCTTATATATGATAATTTGAAAATCTATCACAGGCAATAATAAGTTATACTTAGTATCCCACTTGCCACCAGACCAAAGGTTTATTTTCACACTTCAAGGGTATAATACTGTGTATGGTTCCAAAATTAACATGCCAGGAAATATGAATAGTGTTCCCAGCACTACAATAATTCTGTTCTAGCATCAGAGAATTTCCTAGATCTATTCTGGCTTTCAGTCTGAGCCAATTCTCTAATCTTTTCAAGAACAAGAACTGAAAAACATACAACTGTTTTTACAGTTCCCAATCATACTATTATGAAGGAGGATTCAATTGAATAAACAACCATATACAAACAAAAACAAGGGTAATCACATGCTTTTAATCCCAACACTTTTTGTCCGAGATGTGATTTGTTGTTTAAAGTCTTTAAAATCAAAGTGAAATTCATCTTAAAGCTGACAGTTTGATAAGAAAGGGCATTTAATCTTGCCACAAAAATTCCATTTTAAAGATGTCATAATACAGTATTGATAAATATTTCAGTATTTAACAGCTTGTCCTACCTGAGTTTTTCTCGTTCCCTAGATAATTTCAATGACTCCATCCTTTGTCTTATATGAATATCTTTCTGTCGTTTCTTTTCTTGATATATCTCTTTCCTCTTAAGATCTTCCTGTAAAGACTTTCGCTTCTTCATTTTTTCCCACTCCTTTATCTTTTCTTCCTAAATTGAGGGAGAAAATGACAGATTCTTAATTTTAAAAACAAATTTGAATTGGTATATGAACACTCCTGATGGAATACAAGGAGAATAAGACAAGGCATTCCAGAAGGGTAAGCATCTTCTAATTCATTGACGACACCTGCCATGTAAATCTTGGTCAATCCAAGTAAGCAATGTTACGTTCCCAAATGAGAACAAGAAAATTCTAATAGATGTAACTTTATATTTGTATTCCATTATATAACTAATGTTAGTCTGCAGAAAATGAGCTAAATCAAAAAGCTTATATACATTGAAGTTGGCAAAATTATCTGTATAAAATTGTGGTGATTGGACTTCCTTTATTCCTTTACTTTTCATCACCAATCTTGGAGGACATCCTTCAAAGCTAATGCTATGAATGTCAGCACACTATCATTAATAAATTTGAAAATTAAGGCATTCATTGAATTTCTATATCCAGCACTTCACTATACATTTGAATATAATTACATACTTAACATTGGTTTCTGATTTTTTCTTATCAAAATGTTTTCTGAGAAAATATCAATATCATTTACATATATCTTGTATAGTTGCATTTTTCATTATATGAAACATACCTTCATCTGATCAAATGGAACAATACCCTTCTCAGAGCTTTTAGACTCTGAAGAGGCTTTTTCATCTCCACTTTTCTTTTCAGCACCATCTCCTGTTTTTGCTTCAGTTTTCTCCTCTGCCCCTTTCCCATCAACATCACTACTATCCTTTGATGGTTCTCCAGTAATTTCAGCTTCTCCTGTCTTCTCAGAAGAACTAGATGCTTCCGGTTTCTCCTTTTTCTCAGGTTTTGAACTGGAAGCTTTCTTCTCACTTTCCTTCTTTACTGGTGACTTATGTGACTTGTCACGGGAGCTGGAAGGCCTGTGGTCCTTTGAGGAGCCAGTACCAGAAGATCTTCTGTACTTTGAGGAATAGCTAGAACGACTCTGGTGACTTGAACGTATGCTGGTGTGATGTGAGCTGCGTGGCCTGCTACTCGATGATACTCGACTCATTCTGCTGTCTCTGTGTGTGTTACCATGGGACCTGTTTCGGTCACCTGAAAAATACAAAACAATTACATTTACATCTATAACAATACATTATCAAGTTAAAAACAGAATTGGCCTTATTAATTTTACAACAATTGCATAACAAGTTACTACAAATTAAATGAGTAATTTTTGTTGGCACAGAAGAGGGCATACAAGGTGTCTTACAGTAGGAGGTAACTGGAGTATCTCGAGAAGTGACCCCATACATTTTCACGTCTGTTCGAGGAATCAGAAACCAGATATCAAAGTGAAAGGCTACTGTGTTAGCACTGTGCCATCTGAGATTATAAAGTTCTTGTATTGTACTTAATAATACAGTAGATTATCTAAATATTTCAGTCAGGGTTTTCCATAATTTTGTTAGTAGTAGGCTGTATAGTGAATGTAGGAGGCTGGCCTGCCGTGTACGTGTAGTCGCGTACGGAACATTATTATGGAACTGGATTGGTGTAGACGGCCAAATGATCAAAGTAGCCGGTCAAATTGGCCGGCAACCGGCTCTCATGGAAAACCCTGTTAGTTTCCTATTTTTTAGACACACTGTTACAATGACTTTTAAACTGAAAAAAAGCATGTAAAACACTTTCAAATTTTAGTTATTCCAAAACTAAAGAATAGACTGGAAGTCCCAGAGGAATCTGACCTTCCACCACTGAAAGATCATGGGGTAACAAAAACTCTTTACAAATGGACTGTATAATAGAGGTCAAAGAGGTCATATCACATCTTTTACCTAGATGAATATGGAACTTAAATTGAATTGAATTGATTGAATAACAAATGCAAAAATTTAAAAGTAAGAGAAAAAGCAATAACAAACATGTGGCAATTTAAATATTCCACCATCTGATGATGGTGGCTGAAACACATGTTGAAGTGAGAATAGATATTGCAGTACATCAAACCCCATCTGAAAGTCTGGGATGTTAATTTTGAGCCGAACTTTTGGTAAACAGATACTGCTGTGTTCATTTTCTGATTATATTGTTGTTTTGTCTCTGGGGTAAAATGATGGACCCATGTTTTATCAATAGTCACAAACCTATGCAGAACGTTAGCAAGAACTGCTTCTGAAAGGTTCAGATTAGAGTGTGACAAAGACTGCTTGATATGTTTCTGATCAACTGCCAGAAGTCTCGGTACCAAACTGGCAGAGAGTTTTCTCATTGCAAGATCTTCCTTAAAAATGGAGGGTACACTTTCCTGTGTAATCTCAACTGTATTGGCTATATACCTCTATAACTTGCCTGTCAGCCATAGCTATATCTTGGGACTTTATTGACCATTTCTGCAACAGTGACAGGCCTTCCAGGATGGGCATTATCCCCAAGGCTCTACCTGCCATGCCACCCACCTTTTCACAGTAGTATATGAAAGGACATCATTCCTAGTGTTGCTACCATATCAGTTTGGATATCCTTAGGTGCTAGACCTTCCTTACGCAAATATTGAATCACTGCTCTTTCAGCGATTTTGTCCATTTTTCAAGTCATTTGCTTGTTTACTCAGTGCTATTTCTTCAACATAAACGTACCAAATGACACCAGTCTTTGGGCACACTGCCTTAAATAGTCAGGGGAAAGTAGAGCTAAAAAAGGGACATCCCTGCTTAACTTCTTCATCACAATGCTAACAACTTATCAATTAGCCCTCGTACTCTGGTCCATGCATAAATGTGCTCTTCAATAAGCTTCAACAATAGGATATAAATCAACTGTCAAAGAGAGGTCATGGTGGTCATTTTCCAGTTTGATTCATTGTCTGTTGAGACATATTAATGAAAGGCTGGTCTCTCAGTTATCTTTATAAAAATACAGATTTCAACAGCTGTCGGTAATCACCTGAATCTCTTTGAGTGCTGTCATTGGTTGACCGAGGTCGATAAGATCTTCGTTCTGTGATCTTTCTCTTATTTCTATCTTGGTCTTTCTTTTCTGCACTCTCTGTCTTTTTATCTATGAAATATTGAAATAAGATTAATAGTGTCAATAACACATTTATCTTTGAGGTGAATTCAATAATTTCAATTTCAAATACCTTAAATTTGTTATAACATGAAGAAAGCCATGAATATTTCAACAAACGTGCATTATCCTATAGTGTCTAACTTCATATATCTAACATAAGTAACCACATACCTGCTGTTTTCTCATCAGACTTTTTTGCAGTGTTCTTTTTAGGTTCTTTCTTGGTCTAAAAATGAAAGTGTTTATTTCATATTTAGCATTAGAGTAGCCAACAAACATTTAAGAATGAAGTTTGTTGTGTAAGAGATTTTATCTCTGACCAGTTTCATCCCTTGGTTTGCAGAAAGTGCTTCAAAATATGAATGACTCTTCTATTTAAAGCATCTTATTTATTAATTTTCAATTTGATAAGAACTTATTTCTACAATTAATTTTTGTCCATTCACTCACCACTTGTATAACATATTTGCCCTGTATCTTTGTTCCATTAAGGTGCTGAACACTGTCAGAGGCTTCCTTTGATGTTGACATAGTAACAAAACCATAACACTTAGCACCACTGATTTTAGAACTAGCCAGAACTTTGGTTACCATCACCTGTAAATTCAAAAGAGTGTGTCAAACAAAGAAAAATAGTTTATCTTTCATCAAATATACAAAGGTCTGAACATCTATACTAGGATTTGATATCAATAATCCAGACATTTCCCATTTCTATACTCCATTTCATACAGAGAAACCGATGTACTGGTTCATGTGTATCATTTTCATAGCTATGTTAATTTGATATCCATAAGTAAATAACTAAAAAGTGGAAAATACAAAGGAACTTAATTGGTGTACCATTGTGACATTATTTAATAAGCTTAAATGTTACAAGTCAAAACATAATATATTGAAAATGAACAAGTCACAGGTTTGATTATGAAATAATTGAACAATGCCCACCTTTCCATATTTGCTAAATAATGTCTTGAGGTCTGCTGCCTTTGTTGTGGATGGAAGACCACTCACCCATAAATTGCGACTGACGCTCTCTAGAATTTCAGAAAATAACTTTGTTACATGATCTATAATAATGATATAATGTGCAGTATTTATTACATGCAGTTCAATGTTCTCATACTAATGCTGTGTCCTTCCATTTCAAATTTAATGTATATATCATGCAAATGCTGACTTAAAATGACTTATCAAATTGCAGAGCTTAACCTTCAGAAAATGAATTCAATTTTGTTTCAATTTTTTGAAAGATTACAGTTATTATATTACTGACCGGTTTTTTCGTTACTCTTGCTTTCTGATGGCTTTGAACTGAAAGTAAACAAAGAAGGAGATCAGTACTGAGGTAAACATGATATATGCCCTCTGATAAGAAGATACACATACAGTTCTTTAGCACAAAACTTCCTCACAAAAACCTGCATATTTAGGAAAACAAATCAGCATTTACTAACTCAAGTATGTTAATCATCAACAGGCAAAGGAAAGAAAAGAATTTTTGAAAAAGGCAGGATATTTATGTCAGAAATGAAATTATGACATAAAGAAACCAGACAAGCTGGCAAATATTAGCACATTCAGCACATCATAAAAGGAGATTTAGTATCAGATTTGAAATTGAGACAAAAAATTGTAAGTGCAACAATTGAGTGTAACAGTAGCAAACATCATTTTTTGGATATATATATTTTTAGTTGTGAACTTGTAATAGTGTAAATGGTTTTGTTATCGGAGCACGAAACTTCCGATGGTTGTGTTGTGGAACCACTTTTGTAGCAGGTCTACAATACCAGCATATGCACAATAAACCTATCAGTATCAGCTTAAAATGACATGACATTATCTTTATCATAGGGTGGCACAGAGAATTGGCATATTTTTGTAAGCCCACTAAGCAGATCAGGGTCAGGGTCAAATAATCATGATGTTTTCAATTTGAGATCGAGTCATCACTGAACTGATTTCTAATGATATGATATACCAGGATAAGATTGAAGCATGAATCATTTGTTTATACACTATACAAAAGCCAATGGGCACACTGATGCACAAAAGGTACTGTAGGTATATCACATCCACTGGATTGGTAGCTTGACCTTTAATAAAAGATCTATTGCTTGCCTCTATTAAGACCAATTAATGAGTTAAATAGCATCAGCATATCAATTAGTTGATCAAAATGTCAATTCTGATAGGGAGTGATTCAGCTATTTGCAACCAACATCAACTTACCAAACAATTAAGAACTACTTCAAATTTGACATCTGCCGATATATTACAAGTTTGCTATATTTGTTGCACTCACATTGTTCATTTTTTTTATCTGACTTAAAAAATGAAAAGATGCTATATTGTAGTAGGTATGAGTTATAATATTTTTTGTTCTCAATTGAGATTCAAATTTCTATATCTCCATACCTATGTTAGAATTCTGCAACAATTCAAAAACAACACAACTGTGGTAAGATAGTGTGATGCCAAAATACAAATGATGTTAATCTAAAAAGTTAGAAAACTTCAAAGAGATTTTAAAATTTGTTCTACTATTATGCCTGAAACAAAACATCCAATATTATACAAAGTAAAAATACACCAACATTTTACATGAAAGTTTTAACATTTTTACAGCTACAAGAAATGTTTGAATACAAACCGAACCGACCTCTTGGTATCAGACTGAGATTTGTTGGCATCTTCTTTCTTTGCTTCTTTATCGTTACAAGAGGCGGTTTTGTTAGCAGATGTAACAGTATTGTTCTCTTGGGAAGTTGCACTTTTTTCAGCATTACTTTCAAGCTCTAAGGACAGTTTCTTATCTCCACCAGCCAATTCCATCTCACTGTTATCTAAACCCTTCTCTCCTTCCTGATCAGCTGATACGCTTATTGACTCCTGCTCCTTCTGGGAAGTCAGAAGATCAGCATCTAAATCATTCTGAGGGTCTTCTACCTGCAGAACATCACTTTCTTCTGCAATGTCTTCTGATGTATCAGCTGTATTTACATCAGCTGTGCTGTCAGTCTTATCAACCTGCTGAAATTCTGTCTCCTCCACAGGTTTCTCAGCCTCTTGCACCTCACTTACAGTTACTTCTATAGGAATGGACACATCATTTCCAGAACTGCTTGCTGCTTTGTCTTTAGCTTCTTCTTCATCACCACCATCAACATTACATGGAGCTGTGTCAACATGTGCTAGAGAAATTCAAATCACGACTTAATACCACATCATCAAAGCATCAAAATATCAAACATAAATCTATCTTTATGTTATGAACAGAAGAGATTATCTTATATCTTGAATATCATAACTGTAAATTAATCTATTAAAAAAGATAATAAGCTGGTATATGGACAGATTTCCAAACAACACATGATGAACAAACTCAAGCTGCAAATACTGGAAACTTCATCAGCCTTCATCCTCATCCCAACAGCTGGAAAACTTGGAAAACAGTTTTCATCATCTCTTTCTGAGAGGTGTCAGGCATCTACAAATATCGTCTCATAAAAGGACAAGCATATTCTCCATGGCTTCATGTACAGATCTTTTCTGGTGCCGTTATCTCTCCCACCATCACAATTCCAGTGGTGGGATATGGGAAGTGATAGCAGATTGCTGTTAATTTTCAAAGCATTACGACGAGAACAAATTTGGTCATCTGAAGTTTGTTGAAAATTCAACAGTTAACAAATCAAGTGTGATAAAGTGCAACAATTTTTACATTGACAAGATATATCAAGTTAAGATGCAGACAATGGAACATAAAAAGTCATCTCATTTTCAAATAATGAGTCAGTAAATATTTGTTCAAAAAGTAAACACAAATCCCCAATATACCCCTATTTTGAAGTTGTCAAAAGACGAAAAAACTGAGCACCTCATCACTTGCTTTGAATAGCCAGGGGTGTAAAAAAGGTTTTCAAAGTACTTGTCCAGTGCAAGTAGATTCAAGTTTAGTTACCTGAACATGATTTTCACTGGCCCAATAAAATACTTATATAATTATTGATAAAGCTGCAAAATGTACCAAATTCTGGAAATGCTTACTTAGTTTCTAACATAGAAAGATTTATGTATTCCTCAAAAAAGTGATTATTGTCAAATGTATAACAGAAGTCTGAAGCAGTCTGGGAGTAAATCTCTTAATTAGAAGTATTTTGTAAAGGATGGAATACTAATGATAAGTAAGAATTTCCATTTAAAAGAATATCAAATTCCCATCACCTGCAGCTTGGGGAATGCAGAAAACCAATGTATGTAAGTGTTGTGATATTAATGCCAATATATTGCAATTCCTTAGACAAGTCTACAAACTTTTTGCAGTTAAGTGCATCAGACAAGTAGGATTTTACACCCCTGAATAGTATTAAGTATTTTCAAATAATTCAAACAAATTCACACCAGAATCAACAATATGCCAACAATAACCAAAAGGATAAATCTGTTTTACCTTCTAATCCAGATTCTTGTTTAGAATTGATATCGTCAACCTCCACCTACAACACAAAACATCTTGTTAAGTCTATGAATGATATATACCTCAGAAGTTAACCATCCACAGTACTTCCTTTTATAAGTTATCAATCATAGATAAAAAAACTTTGTTTTGAAAATGTATATATCCCTTTCAATTTCTTATGTATAGGTGAATGTGATTCACATTCAACTCACCATATCCTCATTTATTTCAATAAACTCTTCACCAAGCTCATCTTCTTGGAAGTACTCGTTTTCCTGTACATCTTCTTCCTACAATATAAAATGATAAATTGTAGTAGGCTATTATTTTTTGTTTTGGGGTAGGGGTGGGAGAAGAAGGATATGTCAGTGGTTTTAAATGAAGACATGATAAACAACCAATATTGTTTCAATGGTTAAGAAACTGATTTGGAGAATGTCCAGCAGAAGATGTCTCTTTCCCTGACCAGTGCATCACTCCAGCTTATATTAGATTTGATGAAAATATGAATTAAAATATTTTTCCTTTTTTTATTTGAACTGAACTATTGTTTAAATGTTCACTTTTCAATATATCCATTTTTCCTGGCGATGAATAAAAGTGTCATAGAATAGCTGATATCATATTGGCCAAGCCATAAGGCCTTGGTCTGTCATGATGGCTTTTGGCCTTATAACTGGGTGAAAATGACATGTACAAGAGCTGATGGATAACAAATATTATCATAAAGTGTAATTTCAATAGAATCCTGCATATGAAATCCAAGAAAGACTGAATGGAAATTATTTGGGAGTTGGGACCAATGATGAGGAACCTACACATCGAGTGTGAAAAATATAATTCCAGAACTTCTCAAGAAATAGTGATCACAAACTTCAACTGTCAAAATTAAAGATAGCTGCCAGTTGGCCATTTTCTTTCACTGATCCATCACAAAATAAAATAGGCATTGCTAGGGACCATGGGGAGTAGTTAAATAATTTTGAGAAATATTCCTCCAGTACTTCTCAAGAAATTGAAATGAAAATCTTTTACTTGTAAAAATCTTAGACGGTCGCTTGATAAAGGGGAACTTACAAATGAAGATTAAGAAATAGCTATTTAATACTTTACAAGATACAGTGATTGTTTACAGATGAACTGATAGTGGATAGATACCAGAGCACAGACAAAAGGGCTAAAAATAAAAGATGTATATCAAGTTATATCTAAAAATATTCAGTTATGCACATCAAACTGTTTACTAATCCACTTGAAATTACCAAAAATAATCTTCATATTTGCACATTTATTTGCAAGACAATTATTTATTACCTGTATCTGATCAGCTGTCACCTGGTCCACCACCTCCATATCTCCATACATCAGGTCCAATAATGATTCCTCATCAGCTGCGTTCTCTTGCTCCCCATCTGGGGCTTCAGGAGAAGTTGTATCCACCACTTCCTTAAAATGTGGAATGAATACCTCTTTTAATATTGTAATTGATGTATTAGATTTTGCTATACATTATCAAAAACCATGACAATCTTTCAGGGAAAGATCTCATTTCAAATGATTTTTGCAGCCAGCTGGAGTGTTACATCAGTTTCTATTTCAGGGAGGAAAATCATCAAATATATTCACAAATCAGTGGAAGTCACTCTCTACCTATTGACTCTCAGAATCTGTAATTGCATCACCACCAAATTAGTAGTTCTGAATAGCACTGAATAATAACCAATTGACAAATTTGTGATTCTAAATTAAATGAAGGTGTATGGATGATTGGACAGATTAAAGTACTTGCTTGTGCTATATCATCGAAATATTTGCATATACAAAACAGCTCTTGCATCCACAGCACAAATGGATTGAGATATGAAATCAATGATTGCCAGTAATGAAAACTCTTATCTTTTAATATCACATGGGCTTGCTGTTTTACAGTATTCTCAACTATGTTATGCATATGCATAATCAGAACCCAAGTGAGCCATCTTGGTCCAACAGAAATTAGTTGATTACTCTGTCAAATTCAAGTTTAAGATCTTGGCCAGCGGCATATGGAGTGCCTATACATAGGTGAGGCAAATGGAGAGAAATCATCTTTGAATGGTAAGCAGGTCTATTTATCAATCACAGAACATAATGAGATACAAACCAGTTACCACAATTCTATAAGACAAACTAAACTCATCTGTCCATGACAAACAACTCAACATCATACCCTACCACATAACTAATACCATAATTGAAATCCCAAATAAGTCTTGTAAACATACAAACACTGACACACTGTATCAATATCTTTATTCTGACCTTGGGTGGGATGTTTAAGTTTTACTGGCACCAGATACCAGATACCTGCATTGACCTAGTCAAATATTGCAACAACAGGACAAGACTAAACACTACAGGTATCCAAGTTTCTTTTTATAACACACAAGGATAACTCAAAAACATATATTCAAAAGCAAGTTGCATTAAAAAACAATTGTTGATTACTGGAAAATCTTCGGAGCCAAACAGGTTAGTTACTCTGAACAGTACAGATAACAAGTTGACCTGGGGATATCAATAACTGTTACCAGCTATGCATTAGCATACCAGAAGCCATACATGTGCAATCCAGGAAATCATTATTCTATCACTTTCTTTGTACAGTGATCAATCTACATCAGGGTTTCCTATAATTTTGTTAGTAGTAGGCTGTGTAGTGAAAGTAGGAGGCTGGGTGAAGCAAGCAGACCTAAGCCGCAACGCGGCGAGGTGGGGGTGGCCTGTTGTGTACGTGTAGTCGTGTACGGAACATTATTACGGAACTGGATTGGTGTAGGCGGCCAAATGATCAAAGAAGCCGGTCAAATCGGCTGGCGACCGGCTCTTATGGAAAACCCTGCTACATTTTATTTCCGTGAGTCCTTTTCAACTTTATTGCTAAATACAATGGGTCCTGCATTGTAAAATTGAAGTACTTTCAAAAATTCTTTGAATCCCATCAAAATTCAGTTTCAAGAATGGCAAAATAAACCATTTGCTTTTTTAACGTTACATATTTACCAAAATGGCCATTTGACATCGAAGAACGATGTTTATTTCGTCCCACTTTTCTCCATTCCAGTAATCCCTACCCTCATTCAATTTCGGTAAATAGCCTGTTCACATTGCGACAACTAGAGTACAGTACTGTTGTTTGTTTCTTCGTTGCTAAATCTTTTTAAAAAATTAACCAAATCACGTGGTTCACATCAATTTATCTTGAAAGTTATCGAACAAACCGAAAAGTAATGAAAGGAATGTTCCCCCATCTACCGCGTCAAACCGAAGTAGACCTAACAGGCGACGGACGACTTCAGTAGATCGCGATCGTCCGCCATTGTGATTTAAGCCAATGCGCTGACGACCATGAAAAATAAACCAGGCTAATTCATGGTAGAATTCCTATTTCAGGAAGGTAGTCTGAAAATATCACATTGTGAAATTCAATTCGATTTATATTAAGCTTTAACGTACACATATTTTACTTCGATAACATACCAAATCATCCATCAGCAGTTCTTCGTCAGCCATATTGCCTCGAAGTGTCCGCTTTATTTAGGGCAGATACTAAAATTAAGACAGAGAATTACCGTGCAGAGTACACTGCCTCTAGCGATAACGTGTGACCTCAGTTGGGAATGAATAAGATGTCATTCTTTTTTCTGTTATCATTTTCATATTTATGTCCATTCGTATAATATGAAACTATACAAATTCTGATGGAAAGCCAACTTTCAATTTAAAAAAGTTACATTTCTAAAATTATATCACCAGATACCTACTGCGGTTCTACTATGGTTTTAATTTTGACAAAGACGCCACATTCATGATTTTTAGACTAACAGCAGCAAAATTTGCTTAATGATATCGGTGCTTAATGATATTGATACCAATTTTTCCATGAGATAAGCAATAGTAATAACTCCTTCTTAAAATAACACAATCTGATTGTTCTGCTTGACTTTTGTTTGATTCTCGGCTACACTGCATACGATAGGCCTGTGAGGTCATGTCAGTCGCGTTCCTATCATTATGAAGTCCCAATTTTCTCCCGGAACTTCAGAGTAATAAAGTAAATTAAAAAAAAAAACATTGATATTCCTGTTTCCAATTTCTAAATTTACTTTTAAATTATAAACAGAAAGATAGCGGATAAGTACCGTTTTTCAAGCTTTGTTTAAAAAAAACTCCAAATAAATGTATTATTGGAAAGGCACCCGATGCGTTACGAATGATAACCTGATGTAATCTGACGTTATGGTCTATGCAACAGTAATAACTACTTGATTGAACTGCGTATATCATAGCTATCATTTATCCGATACCTCCCGAAAGAATGCAGACAAACAATCCGGATGATGTTCGGGAAAAGTGATGGTGTCATTTACTGCTTTTGAATTAAGTTCATCAGTATCGACAAAGGTGTATTATCCCGTTTTTATGAATTGAGTATTAACAGCTTTAATCGCATCCACTTCATCTCAACACGTCACAGTCGAACACTACATTGATAGTGAAAGTACCGATGTAAACAATTAGTCCTTCCCGATTCCAACAAAGTAGAGACAATATCATTGGAGGAGAAAAGACTCGGAACTAGGATGATTTTGTTTTTGTAATAATAGCATTTTTATTCGTGTAAAGTATGCTACAAATACCCATACCATAATGTTTAAGTGATTCCCAAATGAGTGACGGTTATTTTATCTTGTATATCTAACTCGTTAGTTTAATTTTCAGATTTAGAAAAGACACAATCTTTAGTGAGTCTCATTTCCAAAAGTTGAAAATTAGATAACGTTAGCTAGATAAACACTTGTAAAAGGATTGGGTTGATTTGGCGTGGCTAATACAGTGTTAAATAAAGTGTCTGTCACTCAGGCGATGAAGCATGCTTCTTTGGCTCAGCTGGTCGATTATCATGCTGCAGACTCAGGTTTGACTCCTGGTCGGGGCACTCAACACTAAGTACTGTCCTGTACCCAATTTCATTGTACATACAGTGCCACTGGGTGTTGTGACGTATATGGATTTCCCTACTACTTTATTTTTACAATCGGATATTTGACCTGGTCTACATATTCTAATATCCATGCAGGATTAAAGGCCATTGCCCATTTTTTTCCCCAGAGTACTACGCTATTCAAGTTGTGATGTAGGATTTTGGCATCACTGTAAGATTTGATGATTAGGTATGCAATAGTATAGTCTGCTCCACAGGGATCTCATTGAAGTGAATTATTGAGACGTAAACAGGGTTTGAGGACTGATCCCTGCAGAACACCAGAGTGGACATCAACAAAATTTTATATGTCCCTTTCTACTACTACTGCTTGTATTTTACCAAGCAAAATCTTCTAGTTAAGTTGGTGATTATATTTGTTAATCATGAATGTTTTTTCAAGATAAATAATTAGTATGCCTTTAAGGTGTCCTTTGAGATTTGTTTAGAGACATTATCAACAAAGTTTAAAAGTAGAAAGTTTCCTTACTATCATGATTTATGAAATCTGTGACAGTGCTGGCACAGTTTTTAGCTCACCTGGTTCTCAAACCAGTGGGCTTCTTGTTTTGATTAATTTAGATGACACAATTTCAGTAAACTCAACTTATGAGCGATACAGGTCCTTTGGGCATCTTGTTTGAATGGCCAGTTGGTCAAGGAGATGAGAGTACAGATCACGTTCACATTACTATTCATAACTAGTGGGATTTCCCTTAAGTCAAGCAATAGATTGCCTGAGTAGAGACAGAAACCAACAGGAACAGAACCTGTTTTTCAGTACTCATTCCTACTACACTAGTACCAGTAATTGAAATTACATAATACAATTTTAATTTTTATGTAAATAAATGGGGAAAAATTATTTAAGGATATAATTGATCATTCAGCATCAAAATTCTGTTACACAAGGTATTTCATTTAATAAAGTCCTGAATTTATCATGACAATATAAAAAATATTGATTGTTCAACAGAAATAACAACCTAGTTTTTAGATCTGTGAACAAGGTATAGTGCTATTACTGTAATGTATCAATAACTGGCCTCCTTCTCTACCCCGGGCTGATATTAAAATGGTCATATGCCTTGTGATAGAGTAAGCCTCTTGTGATAGATGTGTAAGGAAGTGCTTTTTGTATAATTTATGAACACATCCGTACTGAATAGATATCCACAAAAAACTGAATAGAAATACTTACAAAATTTTAAAGAATGATTGTGATATTGTCCAGAGGAATTTTTGGGATTGCTTTTTGAAGTGAAAGGTCAAAAGATAGTGGTCACTGTTACTATGAATAGAAAATTTGTTTCCATACAATAATTTGAGTTCTCATGAACCAATCAAACTCATTCTGTGCACACTGCTTTCTTGAACAAATGTGCATGGTGTTTTTGGATTGCTTTTCAAGTTAGAATGTTACCCAAACGTAAGACCGTCTTATTATAAGTAGAAGATGCATTTTGACACAACTCAAGTTTCCCTAAACTAATCAATCTCAAAAATTAGAAAACATTCCCTGGACAGTCAGTAGTATCCATCAATGATATCTTGTTTTGATAGCATTAGTTATATAAATTAAGAACTTTTGATTTGGTACATTGACAGCCATGGACTGAAATGACTTTATTGCTCAGACAAGAAAGTAAAAGCTAGGTATATGAGGCTTTGAGTATTCACCAGTTTCATTTCTGTATGAAGATCTGATCACTCCCTTCTATTTGTTTCAGACTAAATAATTACTCAGTATGCAACACGGCAACACTCAGCCATCTGAGGATGGATGGAAGGAAGATAAGACTCTTGGCTCTGGAGGATTTGGTACAGTTATTTTGTGGAAAAATTTGGTATGTTGCATTTTCAGCTCACTTAGCCCTTTCCAAGTAAGCTAATGTCAGTTATTGCATCCACAGCCATCCATCTGTTCATCCTCTTTTCCTACAAATAAGTGCAAGACATGGATGATCGAGCAGATTTCAACAAGTTGGGTCAGAAGTTCCCTCAGGGGTCTGAGGGGCAGAGCCAAAAAGGGGGAAATTTTAGACATTCTTTAAAACCCTTTTCCTTCTATAGGAATGATTAGATTTTACTCAGATTTGGTCTTAAGGCATTCTTGGGCAAAAGGAAATCATTTTGTATTAATGATGGGTCTCGCCCTCCTGGAGCAGGGATACAGCAAATTCTATAAAATTATTCTTATTCTTTAGGAATGATTGAAGTTTGCCCAAATCATCTTAACATGAAGGAAACTGAATTTTGTGTAAACAATGCATCTGACTTCCAAGGGATAGAGGGGCAGGGCTTAGGAGGGGAAATAGATATAAATCTTTCAAACTCGTTTCATTTAATTATTTAGATTAAGCAATTTTAGCAAACTAAACTAGGTGAGCAAAACAGGCCCTATGAGCCTCATGTAGTTAGTCTGTCAGTTGGTATGTTGTTATTAAGTTTTTCTGATTCTTATCTGATATCAATGCATGTCTATAGTTTGTGTAGTGTTGAGTCAATAAGTTCAAGGTAAAATCCAAAAATTTTCTGGACCAAATGATGCATTTTGTGTATAAAAACTAATTCTCTTACAAGTGGTAATGAAAAAATTGGGTGTGTGATGGTATTTATTATAGGAAACAAATGAAGCAGTAGCCATCAAAAGATGTAGAGTTCAAAATGAAATGACACCAAAGCATCGTCAACGATGGACTATGGAGGTAGATATTATGAAACGTCTTGATCATCCCAATGTGATCTCTGCACGAGAAGTACCACCACCTTTGGATGTGAAAGAAAATGAGCTGCCTCTGCTCGCTATGGAGTATTGTGCTGGAGGTGATCTCAGAAAGGTATCAACTCAATATATAAAGTTAAGACCTTCTAATAAATATTTATCAGCTCAAGTAAATTCAACAGGGAAATGTTTTAATTATTTAGATAATGCATTGTATATCCAAAATATGTATAATTAATGGAATTATAAAGGAACAAATGATTTTTTTAAAACAATATTTCTGGAACTTAACCCCAGACTTGTCTCTCTTCAGTGTCTAAGAACTTTGTGTATCAAACAAATGTTCAATTGATGTTTTTCACATCAGTGTGAAGATGTATGATTGTACATTTTAAACAATCCATCATAAACTATTGATTATGAAGGATGAGTTCCTAAGGGTGAATTAGACATGACTAGTTCTGTGCTGAGACTGCTACAGACACAGAATCATTCAATACAATTTTTGGGTTGTCTCAAAGAAAAAAAACCCCAAACGGTAAGCCTAAAGCTATACAATGAATGCTTACACAATGAATACAGACAGGTACTACACTCGACAAGACACATATACTGTATGTTGTTGGTTAGATATAACAAACTAAAGTAGTAAACATTGATATATAATGACATACAGTTACAGGTTAAAAATTACGATGTGAAAACCCATTAACACAACAAAGCTGAAAATATGTAAGGTCACTACACATGCCAATCATTGATCCATGTAAATTTATCGGAATTGCTGCTGTCAAATAACAACTTGATTTCACAAAACTTTTGTCTTCCTTCTAAATGCTAATACAGGTTTTTTGTCAACTGCCTTGACAAATTTCATAGCGCAGATGGTGCCAGCTAACAAAATGCCCTATAGAATTTAAATTCATGGACCTAAATGCTGAGCTTTCACTCAATGTGTGTTGCATGAGTATGCAATTAAATTTTCAACGCAATCACTGACAGCGAGGTTGTTTCCATGTTATTTCTGGTCTTGGCATCAAAAGAGGATACTTATTCTGAAAATCACAATATATAATTCATTTGTTGAAAAACAAAAGCTGCTTTTTCGGATAGATATCAGGAATAAACTTTAATACCTGGGCATCTTTTTGTTGCCTGAGAAAGCCACTGTTGCTTTTCACTTATGATATGATCCTCAGGAATTTTTTAGGATGCATCCATGTATGTGGAAGAAGTGCATCTTTGCAGAGAACTTGAGGTGTCTATAAGTTCTCCTTGGGGATGTCAGTTCTGGCTGTGTGTCTAGATCCATGACAAGACTAGTTTGGACATCACAGATTGAAAAATTGAAAGAAATGTATACTCATGTTAACACCATTGTGGAACCACTCTTGAAAGCCTGGATGGAAGCATATTGGGGTCTTTGGGTGAAAGTAAATTTAGATACCAGGGATAAATCAACATGGTCTGACAGGTGACTAAATACATTGTAAAGTTTTATAGGAAATATCAGATCCCTTATATATATATTACAGTACTGTTTAGTTCACACACATATGAAAAAAATATTAGCATCTTTCAACCATTATTCTTGACGTAGGTGATAGCATGTAGAGGTGTGCAGATCGTTCACATCAATGCAGAGAATTAAAACCATGAACCTAGATGTCTTGTTGAAAGGTGCAACATCACAGGGTTTTCCAGTGTAGCTGAATTTCATTGACAATCTTTACGACAGGTATTAAATAAACCAGAGAACTGCTGTGGACTAAAAGAGTTTGAAGTCCGCTGTTTGGTTGGGGATATAGCTTCAGCTGTTGAGTACCTCCATGGAAAGAGGATTATCCACCGAGATCTTAAGCCAGAAAATATAGTGTTGAGCGTTGTAGAAGATAAGGTATGTATAATGGAGAATATGATTAATAATATGATTGAGATTATTCAGTGACACAAATTTAGAATGTTTATGTGAAGATAATGATATTGATCTTTGAAAAAGTGTCTTTATTTGTGTTAAATTTTAGAAACTTCATTCCAGTTGATCATGACTTGTAGTGATACTTCAAAGTGGTCTGTAAATTTAATTGCCATTCAAAAGTTCACCAAGGATAAAACTTCTTGATTGTTGGCTTACATGTATGAAATCTTATTTCTTTTGTCTTGATGATGTAGTAAAGGTCTATACATTCATGCTGAAAATGTGCTAAAATATTATTGTGCAAATTATCTCTTTTGTATATCCTAATGGTCAAGATGACCTATAGCCATCATGCTTCGTCTGTTGTTGTGTGCTGTGTGTCGTGCGTAAACGTTTTCTTTAAAACGCTACCCCTCTTTCATACCTGGATGGATTTCAACCAAATTTGGTCTGATGCATCATTTGGTGAGGGTAATCATTTCTTTAATTCAGAATTTTGATTCAACCACTAGGGGTCGAGGAACGGGGCCCCAAAGTAGGAGATTGTGAAATTAGATTTTAAATCCTACTCCTCCTTTCTTCCTGGATGGATTTCAAAAAACTTCAGCCTAATTCATCAGTTAGGGTAGGCAATTATTACTTACATTCAGAAATTTAATCCGACCCCTAGGGACTTTAGGGCGGAGCTCAAAAGGGAAAATAAGACATTATTTTGCTTCAAAACGCTACTCCTTTTTAATGCTTGAATGGATTTCAACCAAATTGGGTCTAAAATTTATTGAGAGTGGGGAATCATTTCTTAAATTCAGAAAGTTTGTTCAACCTCCTAGGGACTTTAGGGTGGGGTCCCAAAAGGGGAAATTAGTCAGTATTTTGCTTCCAAACATTTCCACTTTTTAATACATCAATACCAACCAAAGTTGGTCAGAAAGATCATTGATGGTGGGGAATCATTTCTTGAATTCAGGAAGGGCTCCAAAAGGGGAAGTCAGGGAATATTTTGCTTCAAAATGCTACTCTTTCTTAATGCTTAAATGTATTTCAATCAAATTCGATATGAAACATCAATGAAACTGGAAAATCGTTTTTTAAATTCACAAACTTATTTTGACTCCTAGGAACCTTAGGGCAGCAAGGCCCCAAATGGGAAAGTTAGTTAATATTTTGCTTCAAAATGCTACTCTTTTAGCTAATATTTTGTTTCAAAATGCTACTCTTTCTTAATGCTTGGATGGATTCAACCACACTTGGTCCAAAATATCATTGAGAGTAGAGAATAATTTCTTATCTTTAGAAAGTTGATTCAATCCCTAGAGACTTTGGGGCAGGGCCCCAGAAGGGGAAGTTAGACAATAATTTGCCTCAAAATGCTCCTCTTTTTTAATGTTTCAATGAATTTTAACCAAATTGGGTATGAAACATCACACAGCATGCAAGTGGAGAATCCTTCTTAAATTCAGGAGATTGATTCAACCCCTATGGATGTGGTGGTGGGCAGGGCCCCAAATGGGAAAGTTAGTCAGTATTTTGCTTCAAAATACTACTCATTTAAAATGCTTGAATGGATTCAGCTACATTTAGTCTGAATCATCACTGAGAGTAAGGAATGATTTCTGATCTTCAGAAAGTTGATTCCATCCCTAGGGACTAGTGGGCGGGCCCCAAAAGGGGAAGTTCGATAATATTTTGCCTGGAAATGATTCTTTTTCTTAATGCTTGTATGAATGATATTAGGCCTGTAGCATGCTAGGATTGTTGCCATGGCAACCAAAAGAAGACCGATAATCTTTCCCAAACTGATTCTCCTAACCTTGTAAATTGTGAACTGAATTCATTGAAACTACACAGGAGTAATAAGAGCCATATGTAGATGTGCATGTATTTTAATACCCCTTGCAACTTTTGACACGGAAATGGTACATGTCTTAACAAAACTCAAGGTCATATACAGGGATTGAAATGTAAACAATCATTGACCAAAGTAGCTGTATATAATAATCTATTCCAGACTGTTTACAAGCTGATCGATCTTGGATATGCCAAAGAGTTGGATCAAGGAAGTGTGTGTACATCCTTTGTTGGGACGTTACAATACCTTGTAAGTTGACTTTACTGATCATTAGCATCTTTTTCTATGTTCATTATTTTATTTTTTTATTGAAGCAAATGACTTGCAAAAATAACTCATGTCATGTCATGTCAGAATCCCAACTCCAAAACTCTACATAAGATGTGATTTATGTATCAAGTTTGGAATCTAGCCTTCTGTGTATTTGATCAATAGATTGACAAAGACACTTTCATCAATACAAATTTTCAGTTGTCAAAAAAAACCTAAGATAGAGTGACAAACTTTTCAAATATCACCTTACCTTATCTATATCCTAAAGAAATATTAAGGGGAATCATCACGTAAAAGTACATTGTACTTGTAGGGAAAAATTGAAATAGATCATGATTTTAAACTTGTTCTTTTTTCAGGCCCCCGAGTTATTTGCCAGTCAAAAGTACACATGTACAGTAGACTACTGGTCCTTTGGGACCGTGGTGTTTGAATGTATCACAGGCTACCGACCATTCCTTCCCTCCACACCTCCTGTTACATGGTAGGTCATCAGCTTTTTCTGCAAATAATGCATAGTATTTTATCAGGCACTATTGTTCACATCACTGCGATCTGTATTTGATTTTTAGTTCATGTGGTCCGAAGGGCCAATAAGCGTATGTCATGGTGCAGCATCTGTCATCCATCCAGCATCTGTCATCCATCCAGCATCTGTCAACTTTTTAATAGAAAATAGCA
This sequence comes from Ylistrum balloti, assembly GCF_031769215.1. Lineage (NCBI taxonomy): Eukaryota > Metazoa > Mollusca > Bivalvia > Pectinida > Pectinidae > Ylistrum > Ylistrum balloti. The sequence continues at coordinate 660,748 of NW_026782546.1, forward strand.
ACTACTGGGGGTAGACATGAATGATCAAAAAGATTTGGACTGGACATGTTATAGAATGTCTTGAAAATATAAAAGCCTTGAAAATAAGCTGTATATGCCATACAGTCAAAATTTTGTTAGAAAATTAGCTTCCTTTAGGAGATTTTATTGTATATATGTGACTTTAGTACATAGTGGCATGTATCATTGTCGGGAGATGGTATGTTGCCTACTGGAAAAAGGTGAATGGTACCAACATTAGGGTGTGCAATACTTCTTTGTATGTTGTATTAATCATTAACAAATGATGTGAGCTGATTTTAGTTTGTTGACTTATTGAATTTGAACATTTAAAAGGAGTAATGGGACTTATGTAGGGGCATTAGTAACAGTGAATTGGTGAAAAAGGACCAAAAGTGTAACACAGACATTTTATATCTAATTATTTATTGAACTTGTCAAAGATACATATTTTTTTTTGTTTAATTATTTGTTTATGTAATCTTATAATTTAAGGCACAAGGAGGTTTGTCAGAAATCCCCAGAAGATATTTCTGCTTATCATGACATCAGTGGTGATGTTAAATTTTCCAAGAAACTTTTATACCCAATAAGTCTTTGCAGGTAAGTGTGAAGAAGCTTATTCAAACCCTAAGAAGATTTTTCAAAATTACTTCAACATGAATAGAAAAAGTAAGAAAAGATTGATGGTTCAAGAAATTCAAGAAAAAAACTTACCAAAAGTAAAATTCATTATCACATACAATTTTTATAAAAGCTACATAAATGTGAATCAGTGATATTCTGATTGATATTTGTTGACAGAACACTTCAAGTGTATTTTGAGAAGTTTCTGCAACTGATGCTGCGGTGGGACCCCAAGTCACGTGGCGGAGGTCTAGTCGACGGTAGACCTAGCTGTTTCAGCGTGTTGGATACAGTACTAAATATGAAGGTACATGAATTGTTGGTAATGTCTTCTGATAGAGTTATCTTACTCTATTATAATATACATTGAGGAAGTAGGATCATCATCAGTTTTATGTTCCAATCAAAGCCAACTTGTTAAATAGTTCAAAGGCTTTAAAAAGGTGATTCAGACCTCTTTGGTAGTACATGAATGACAAAACAGACTAATTTCTTGGGACTATTTTCTGGATTTATTTTTCTTGATTTCATGGGTATACTTAATCCATCAATTCATATGTCCACAAACTGTTCAAATTTGTAGAAGAAGATTTATTGAGCTAAGTTTATCCACATAGAGTCCTGGAAAAAAAGTGATTTTTTGAAAGACCACATAAATTGAGCTCAATGAGAAAAATAGGATTTACAGTAATTGAGATGATCTCCCTTGTTATATCACAAGTTTACAAAATTATTAAAAAAAGCATCATGTGAAATTGTTACTAATTACTCCATGTACCTAATGGAAGTCTAGGGAGGACATCCTAATCGTAGAGTGGGCTACAGAGATGGCTAACTCAATAGACAACTTCTAGTCAACTCCTCTGACTTGCTCTGTAACTGTTGTTAATTTTTATGAAATATTCTAGGAGTCTACAGAATATATCTCAACTAAATCCAGGTTAACACAGAATTAATGGCAACAATAATACAAAATGTAAATATAAAATGGTACATGTGTACTGCATGTCCTTCATAAGAAGAAAATTCACTGATCACGTTTATGGCGTATGAAGACACTGCCATATTGACTTCCTTGCCAACTTTTGATCATATTTTATTGTCATTTCATAGATTATCCACATCCTGAACGTAGCCACTAACCATTTGCTGTCATATCCCCTGACGGAGGAGTACTCCATGCAGCAACTAATGAACATCATTGAGCAGGAAACATCAATTCCCATCAAGGATCAGGACCTCTTGTTGGCAAGTGGTGCCAGTCCTGACCCTCAACAGTCAGCCTCACAGTGCTGGACTAACCCAGTATGTTTTGTATTTAATTTTGAGTTTGGTACTGTTGACTTTTGTGACCTATTATATGAAGTACTGTATGTACTGGTAAATATTCCCATGAGAGAAAAACTATTTAGCTGAAAATTAGTGGAGATAGGAGGAAACAAAACAAAAATTATTTCTTGCCTGATCAAAAGTTCTTCATGGCACTCACAGCTGCCATTTTAAACAAAATTACTCAGTCATGGTTTTCCAGAACAAAACACATTTCAAATTTTCCCCCAAGCTCCAGCATTAGAATGTAGTTGCAGCAGAAATATTGAAAGAAAAAACATGTTAGACTTCGTCAGTTCTACTGGTGCCTTGGAACAATTCAGAGTAAGAAAATGATGTTGGTTTTTGTTCAGCACTCGAAGTACACTGCTGTAATTTGGATTTTTTAAATTTGAATTGTTCCTACTTCCACTACTGCTTTTTCATGATGGAAGCCTATATAGTGAAGTCTGGTGGCCGTTGAGGCCCATGGGCCTCTTGTTGTCTATTTACATGGGCATTTATTGCTGTTTGCGTTAGGTTTTCAAATTGATTTTTATGGCTCAAATACATCTTTTTTAATTTCTTTATGTTAATCTTGATTTCAGTGTGATGAAGACTGGGTGGTATTCCTTTTCAGGAAGGGTGGCTCTTCAGAGGTTCCAACTAAATTCAAACCACTTCCCACACGTGTGCAACACATAGTGCGAGATCCAACAACTCTACTGCCTTATCCGGTTTGAAAACTTAATTTATTTTTACCCTATTTTTATATCTATTCATTATTCTGTAGCTGTGATACTGGTAAAGAAAATATAAAATATATTTTAAGAATACTTCAAAACTCATTTCTTGGTATGTGTTGTATCAAGTTCCTGCATCAGAGGTGAATTCACACATAGCTGCATGCAAACTTCATTAGTTCTTTTTTGAAGATATATTGAAATAATTGTATGCATTGGAGTGGTCATTAATTTTTGAAATCATAAAAATAATGCAAAATTTGATACTCTTTTTCATTTTACTGGTAACAAGTAATACATTAATGCATCATGTATCCAGTTAGATAAGAGCAAGATTATCAACAATGAAACCAACATGTGTAATAATGTGTATCCAAGCCAAAGTAGTACCAGGGTGACACAGAAATATGTAACAACTGCAACTGATATTTTGGATTTAGTTTAACAATTTAGCAAGATCATCCTAACACTGAAAATACCTGAGTTATTTTCATATCTTTTTGTTTCATCCATGTAGGAGCAGAAAAAGGCATGGGCCGAGTGTGTATTTTTCTGTGCTGAACAGGTGGTTGACTATAAGCGTTTGATCCTTAGTCAGCGGGCAGCTATGTAAGTATACTGACATTTATTTCATTTTACACTATAGGGTAAATCAGATTTAGAAGATGCATTTGAGCCATTTAATTCTGTGTACCAAAATTTCATCTGTATTGTAAAGATATCAATAATTCTTACTTTCTATGACTTGATGTTCAGTTATCTGTGAATCGTCAAATGCAGGATTGTTAATTTAGAGTATCTTTGCACACACTGTCATACATGGATGATCAGATTACAATCTTTAAGTTATGATTTTGACTTATTCTGACATCGTAGCAAATTATATTTGGTTGATTTTCTGGTGTTGATGTTGTGAAAGTTTTGACACCTATCATACTTCTGTTTTAACAGGCTCAGTCTATTGAGAACAAATTCAGACTTTATTCGTCTGAAGTCAAAGATGGTTAACGAGAGTGATTATCTGATGGCCAAGATGAAGTTTTTCCAACAGAGGTAGTATTAATTATTTGGGGTTCATAAACCACTACCAAAGTTAAGGGATCCACACATTGCCTTTGGCTCACAGTCATAGGATGGGCTTATTACTGGACATTGATGTAGCATTTAATGGAAATCTTATTTAACAGCAATATACACGTGTATATGAAGGGAGCTATTGCCAGGCATATCCGATTATTGTAGGTTAAAATCAAATAATGGAATCCATTTTCAAATTTTATGAACAGCTATTCCAGTAAAATATCTATCTCTCCAAGGGTCTCACAGGTCCTGCATGTGTACCTCCCATAGAATTCTATATTTTTCATGGAAGAAATCAAATGTTTTTTAGATCAGATCCATGTGTGCATATTATTAATCTATTGTCATGTGTATTTAAGTGAAGAAGCACATTTTTTTTACTTATAATGAAATTTATACTACATGTTAATATCATTTAAATGGTCTTTCAGTTTGAGACATGACATGGCATGTTATAAGGACCAGATGTCCAATGGTAACCTCTGTAAGTACATGAAGCCAGCTATGACTAGCTTTAAGTGACCTATGTACAACACCTCCTATTAACAGTATTATATTGTGTATCCAGCTTAAAAATTTTGTAAAATATTGTTTTCAGATCATATCTCATGGTATTGTTTTATGCTTATTTTCTTCCAGCGAGATATTTCATGATAATAATGGGAAACATGGTAGTCATGTTATAACATTAAGGATTTTTTTGTATTAATAGTTTCTTTTGATATACAATATTTAATAAGAATTGGTATTTAACTATTCACAAATTATTATATTAACAGTATTTCTTGTTTTCACTTCAGCTGACTCGGGTGAATTGTTTCAAAGATGGCTTCAAAGTGGCGAAGACATGAATGAATATAGTGCTATAGTAAGTTACCAGACTTCGGGATTATATGGGTTTATCACATAGAACCTATGTATAGCGTACCGTAATTACCAACATACTTCTACATGATTTAAACATTAGGAAATGTTTTCTGCGGGCTACCTGATGGTATCAGTATGCTGAACCATGTTTTTCATATTTCTAGAGACCAGAAGGAGACCAAGTCTTGTCTTTGGGAAGTTGATGATTAAATAGTTCAAGTATCAATATGCATTATGATCAGTATGCTGAACTATGCTTTAAGGTACCTAAGACAAAATCCCATCATGACCTGTTGTGATTGCCTTTTGTCCAGTGGTGTCTGATTTTGGAAATTAAAGTTATTTATTTTGCATTGGTAATAATTTGGTAAGAATAGTTAGTGTAGGATGACAGTTTGGATATATCAACCCTGGCTGACCCCTAAGAGTTTAAAACAGACCACTTAGTCTCATGATCATCAATGTTACAATTACTTTTTCTTTTTTCTTAACACTTGGATGCTCCTTACTCTTTAACCTTTATATTCCATATTGTTAACCTCAGGTGACCATCAAGGTCATTAGGCCTCTTGTTTAAATTGTGTAGGACCCAAAAGGGTTAAATTTGTATTAAAATGAAATATGTTATTAATATGTGAACTATGCTGTCCTCAAACAACTTTTGTCAGCTCACCTGGTCCAAAGGTTTGGAGATCCTATGTTGTGGTGAGTCATCTGTCCATCAACTTTTACTGCAGATCGCAGATAGTTATAAAAGACAGCATATTTTGACCAAATTTGATCAGAAGCTTCTTTGGAGAAAAGGACTTAATTTTGTATAAAACATGTGTATGACCATTCTTTGGGCTTGAGGGGCAGAACCCAATGCAGTAAGTTGAGCAGTAACTTCAAAATATTTCTTCTTCTGTAGGAATGACAGGATTTTGTTAAAATTTGGTCTGAAACATCCTGGGGTGAAGTTACTCAATTTTGTATAAACAGTGTGTCTGACCCCTTTGTGAACAGATGGTTGGGGTAAGATCAAGATAGGGAAATAGAGGATATACTTTAAAATCCTAGTTCTATAAGGATGACAGTGTTATATCAAAACGTAATCTGCAGCATCCTTGGGTAAAGGTACATACAATGGGTCTAATCCTCTGGGAGCAGAGAGACAGGGACAAATAGGGGAATCACTTTAAAATCTTGATTTATGTTTTATGTCAGTAGGGGTTGAGATGCGGGAATTATTTTTTTTATATTACATGATTACTAAATTCAGATTATGGTTACTGATTTGAAAACCTATTTTTTTGTAGAAAGAAGAGTGCAATAGACTTGACCAGCAGTCCACGGCATTGCAGACAAAAATTGTGGAGTTACAGAGAAGCCCTTTTGCACGAACAAACAAGAACATCATTTTAGAGGAAATGTTAGTTTTTCTTTCAACAAGTACTTAAAAAAAATGAAAACCACTCACCACTATATAGTGAAATTTAAAATCAAAGTTTAGCAGGTCCTGTTTTACTATCACAGTATACCAAAGTAACATTCTGATCCACTTACCATGTCAATGCTTGGTAGTAAATCCACTGATATTTTAGCTGTTCAATGAACAAAATTATTGTATTTCTTTGTCGTGTGAAAACCTACCCTCTGATTTTGAACTTAAGACCTGCATGATGAAATTGTTTGAAATTTTCAGTGATTGGTCATCATTTACGCTTCAGTAATCACTGTACTGTCCACCATCCGCTGTGCCTAAACTTTCCGTTCAATTGACTTTTTATCAATAACCAAATGGCTTATAGTGCTGATATTGGACCTGTAACATGTTGGGATGAAGGACTACCAAGTTTGTTAAAAAGAATGATCTTGACCCACTTTCAAAGTCACAGGGGACAAATGTGTAAAAATCTTTAAATCTTTCTCAATAACCAAAAGACCCAGAGTGCTGATTAGCAAGCTTGGATGAAGGGTTACCAGTATTTTTGTTTTATTTACCTTTTCTCTTTTTGAAGGTTACAGGGGTCAAATGTTGTACAGATTTTCTAATGACTTCTCAATAACTGAAAGGTCCAGGCTGTTGATATTGGTTCTTAGTATAAGTAAAGGGCTACCTATTTGTTTGAATAATTGACCTATATTCAAGATCTCTTGGGTTAAGTGAGTTGAGATCTTAAATTTATTTTTCAGCAAACAACAGGTTCAGAGTAATGGCATTTGTGTAGTAGCATGTATAGAGAATATGATTTCAAGTTTGCAGAAAAAGTTTTTATGAACCAACAATATCTTCTTTGTAAATTGTAGAGTAGTTGAGCATTTTATTTTAGGCCTTTTTGGCCTTTTCCTACATAGGTCTTTTAGTCAGATGACAATTAAGGTCTTTGGGCTTCTTGGGTTAGTTAAAAATTATAAATTCCTTTCAACAAATCTTATTATGAATTTGCAATTGAAATATTATCTGTATGCAAAGCCATACTTCTTGAATTGGGAAATCAAGTTCTGAACGAAAAAAGGTGATATTTGATAAGCTGTTTCAGTGAAACATTAGATACATCAGATACATCAATATCAGATACTGTTAACTTACATGCAAGACTAATATAAAGATTTGTCTGCACCAGGGAGAAGACGTCTAGGGATTTGTACCAGGAACTAAGACAATCTGGGAAAGGCCGTAAGAACATCTTATTTGTTTACACCTTCTTCATTTTACTGATATTAGTTACACTTTTGGCATGAGAAGGTTCTGTTATTATTAAGTAACTATTTTAAACTTTTTACACACTGACATTAAATTGCCATGAAATATATTTTTCAGAGTTATAAGCAGGAAATGCAGTGCTTTCACTCCTCGTTATAATTTTATCCAGCTGTACATGTAATATTTTTTAGCTTAATGTTTCCCTAAAGATTGTGTATAGTTTGTCATCTGTCAACAAACTACTTTGTTCACTGAAAACATTTCTACGTCATATTCATGATTTGTTTTCATACATATACATTAAGACCTAATTTCTGTGAGACATCTATAAGAAATGCATGTTGAGGAGTAACACATTTTAGCATAAAAACTTGGTTTGGATCATTTACATGTTGTGTTGTATTTCAGCTGGTAGAGAAACCTTTAGAGATCATCGTCCTATGGTGACTGCTGTAGTCAAGTGTGTGATGAGTCGTGACAAAAACCTTCAGGACTTGTATCGACACCTAGTGTATGAAGATTTGTATTCTCCTTCAAATGATGCTTATTCATTCTCTAAATAGTGCCCCTCACATTTAAGATGTGGGTTAATAATAATCAGTTTGCCAGTCTATTTTTGTTTCAGCACAATATCTTCAGTTTTGTTGGGTAAATTGCACTCCTATTCCATCCTGTGCTTCATCAAACAAATTGTTTGTTAGGAATAACTTTTCAGATTAGGGTTTCAAAGTTCAAGGTCACTGTAAATAGTCGGTTACTGCAAAATATCATTTCTTTTTCACTGATCACACTAAGATTTTCTCAATTGTTTTCACAGAAAGTACTATTTTTTTATTGTCTTCCAGTCCAATTGTCCAAGTCAAGGTTACTGTGTATCACTAAAGATAGAATTGCCTCACTACAGGTCAAGGTCAGATTTAAATATAAATATTTTACTGGTGAATACTTTGTTGTAATGTTATGAAAGCAAAGTTGACCAGAATTAAATGAAGAAGTGCTTTCAAGGTCAACAGGTTCAAATAAGGGCCACATATTCTGTCTTTAATGGTAACAATATTTTATAGAATTATGATTAAAAAACGATCAAAAAGTCACTTTACCAAATGTCAAGGTCTTAGAGTTAAATGTCAAGGTCAAATATTAAATATTTTACTGCTTCTTCCTTTGTTATAATATTATGAACCAGAATGATCAAAATGAAACAAATGTGTAATCGTTCAGATGTCAACATCTTACTATTTCTTAACTGGTAAATAATTTTGTCTTAATATTATGAATCAAAGATGATTTGAATTATTAGATGAAGAGTTATTATGCAGCAGGAGGATATAAAAGATAAAAATCACAAGGTAGACAAAAATAAAAAAATAATTACCACTTAGTGCCATTAAACATAAACCTAGATTGTCATGAAAGGTCTATAGAATGTATCAAATATATTTGCATATACCGGTAAGCATTACAGTAATCCTATTACAGGTCACTTGAGACAAAGACATAAACTTTTAACATTTTCTATTTCATCCTAAAAAATCCTGCACTGATTTAAACAAAATTTTACAGAAATCTTCCCTGGCTACAGATGAACCAAAACAGTGAAATATATTGTTCCCCAGGGGCCTGAAGTAATCAAATTGACTCAGATTTCAATAATTGTCTTATCCCAGACATGGTAGAACCTAATGCTCTTCATGGATGGAAGGGTCTTAAGATGCTTCACCAAAACTATGAATTTCATGACCTTAGGGTCTCACATTTCCTCTTAGAAAAGGGGTAAAAATTATTATAGTCTATGTCTTGGGGTCAAATGTGTTACTTTTGGGAGTGTCTCTCCGTTTACCTATGTATATATTTTCAATGTCCATGTGCTTGGTAGTATCATGTTGTCTATATTTATCTTTATCCTGCAAATGGCAGTGCCATTGTCGAAAATATGCTTGCCTTATAAATTTTTATGTATTCGGCAGGGACCCCTGTAATGAAGCATGAGCTTAAATTCAACAGAATTAATTTCTGAATTTACTTTAAAACTATGTTTAACAATATAACAAGAGATCCCAGAGGGATCTTGGCACCCACCATTGGTTGATCTTTATATGTAATTTGAAAGCTGGATCTTTTGCCTTCTTTTCTCTTCTCTGTTGATGCTCTTAATGACAAGACATTTGAATATTCCATCGCAGAAATAGCAATGATAATCTTTTTACCTGCCAAATCCAAAATGGCCACCTGGAAGCCATTTTGTTTCTTCTGATCAGTCCCAAAATCAAATGAGCACAAGGAGAGAGCAAAGGGAATATACATATGAAATTTGAGAGATATCCATTCAGAATTTCTTAGAAATAGCAATAACAATCTTTACTAGGCAAAAGCCAAGATGGCTGCCTGTCTGCTTTATTTTTCTGGTCAGTCCCAAACTCAAACAGGCACAATTAGGGACCTAAAGAAACATGTACATGAAATTTGAGAAAGATCTGTACAGCAGTTCCCAAGAAATTGTAATAACAATTTTTTAAAGTAAAAATCCAAGATGGCTCAAAATAACATAGGCACAACTAGAGACCAAGGGTAACCTACATTTGAAATTTGAGGAAGATCCATCTCTTACTATTCAAGAAATAGCAATAACAGACTTAATTGAAAAAATCCAAGAAGGCTGCCTGTCGGTCATTTTGTTTCTTTCATCAGTCCTAAAATCAAACGGGCATAACTAGGGACCAGGGGAAACCTACATTTGCAATTAGAGAAAGATCCATCCAGTACTTCTCAAGAAATAGCAATTACAAAGTTTGTTTACGGACAGACGACTGAAAGACAAACGGCCGGATGACAGACCGCAGGATGAACGGATGACAGATCAGACGCAGAGCCATTTGAATAGTCTACCATCTGATGATGGTGGGCTGTAAAACTGTTGAAATAAGCAATATTTGATGTTGTTATGAACAAGTTTATTTACAAAAAATCATGAAGAGGCTCGCCACTTTTGTCTTTCTTCACCCTCGCCAAATACAGCTTATATTATAAACACTTACCGTGTATTCTCTTTGTATCCTGTATGTTCAGTTGTGTCCAGGTAAAGGAAAAATTTATTTTTGAGCATAATTTGTTTAATTTCCATTGAAAATATTTCAAACTTGGTTAGAAGTATTAGCAAAGGATGATACCTTGTCCATCCGTCCATTTGCTCATCATCATTCTGTTTGGAGCATAATACAAAAACTATAAGATGTATCAGCTTAAAACTTCATAGGTAGATAGATCTCAACAAGTAGGAGGGGCAGTTCACAGGAACCATCCTTTTTTGTGCATAATATAACATTTAATGCCCTTTGTTATTTTCATACTTAAATTACACTAAAACGGTAATAGGTATTATCATAAGACTTCCTAGAAAGATAGATCTCAACAAGTAGGAGGGCAGTGCACAAAAATCATAACTCTCTTATTGCTCTTTGTTATTTTTCAGACTTCAATTTTGTCCCAATCGGAGAGTATAACCTATCTATGACGGCCTTTGTTGCTAGTTTCCAGCAAAGCCTTCAATGAAAATGTTGCTTAATAGTTCAGATATGATACCTAGTTTTTGCTCAACTTTGGACTTAATATACAAATACTTTTTTAAGTGGCTGTGGTGAGATGAATGACACTACAGCATCATTCTTTCATCAATTACTGAAAAATCAAATATAAATCAGTTTTTTCCTATCTAGACTGGCTTAGGTGATGTGTCATCTTTCACTCATATCTTATTTCTTTTGTTCCAACAGGAAGATAGGATCTTGCAAGCAGGAACTGTTCCAAATTTTACCAGGAATTGAGAAGTGTTGCAGAGATATAAACAGTGCGAATGAACAATTGATTAAATGTCAGAAGCGACGTCAGTCCGAAATATGGCATCTCTTTAGAACGATGGTAAGAGTTTAATTTTGTTTTTAAAACGTCATTAAAACTTGGTACATATATCAGATATTGAATAGTCTGTGGTGATCATCGTATTTGTCTTCTGTCTAATTTCTAAAGACAATATCAGAATGCAGAATGTTAAATTTTTCATATTTATGCTTGGATAATAATGTGCAGTAGGTATTTCACAAGTTCCACATATCAAGATCACTGTCCAAAACTAGTACTTGGTGATTTAGGGGATCTGATACAATAACCCACACTGTGCGGCCCTGTAGAACTGCCGATACTAAATTCATTATCATTTCCTTCGTATATTCACTTATCATGTTGATGTTTTTGAATGACAGCACAATTAACGAAATATCTAAATGATCGTATACAAAAATAATGTGGTAATGTTTGGCAAACTTTGTTGAAGACTTTAATACTACAAAAGGAGATTGGCTTACAGCTCAACAACTAAAATGGAAACATTTGTGTTCTTTTTCTTTTATCAACATCACAAAAATGGACTTGCAATCAATAGTTTTAAGAGAGATTTTCTCAAACTGTAATCTGCATCCCAGTCAAGCAATTTCGTATTAAATTTAATGTATTTTACAGAGTGGTGAAATCAATCAACGTGGAAGTAGTGGTCATGCTAGCATCTCTGTCTCATTATATGGCAATGAATCACTGGAGTCTTTACAAGTAGTCGAAGATTCTAAGGAAACACACAGAAGGTACACAGTTTACAAACAAAAATTGTATATGGCAATCTTGGATATTTCTTTTGTCATTGCTTCTTGCATTTTAGGTGGCTTATTGAATAAGTTAAAAATAAGATGGGAAAGAAATCATTGCATGATGTTGTATTTTAAGAAATATAAAGATATGTAAAATTATTTCAGGCTTGGTCAAATGCTACAAGATGTTTTACAAGCTCAGAATGATCCTGCATCAAATCTGGATTGGGATTCAATGCCATTGGCAAACACATGACTGGACAATAGACATATCTTGGCACATGATAACTCCAAAAAGGTACACTCGGGATACAGTTACTTGTAAATGATGGATCCATCAGATCTGCTGCAGCATTGGAACAGCTGTACCTATAACCTATAGTGCACATCACTAGTGACTGGCTCAACGTTACCTAATGCTGTTAGCAAACAATGAGTTAACAAGTGATTCGAAAATGTTATGCTATTAGCATTCAGAGAGTTTCTGCAACTCCGAAATACCTGTAGTGGTAAGCATACAAGTTCCAACTAAGGACTCAACTATATAAGTGTAATAGCATATAGTGACATAATAACTGCAATGAGTTTTAAGGATTACACTGTAATAAATGCTAATATTTAGCATTTGGTGAGTTCCAATAGATCAACTTGACATGAAACTGTTTGAGGGATTTTGTAATGCCAGTACATTTGTAGGTGTTAGTATATTTCAATAATTCATAGAGGATATGCTTTGTTTCTTAGTGAATAAAAGTAGAAGTGGAGTGGAAAGTTTTATATTTTTCAAACGTGCCAGTCAAGATTGAAAAATATAAATAATTTCACTGCATGTGTGTATCATTATTCTGCCAGATATATAGTTCTACATCTGTATGTAGGGCTACTATTTCATGGCTATGTTTACTAGAGTTGTCCTTCCTGAAGTCCTGATGCACCCTAGGGAAATTGATATTTTAACTGCAAATGCTGTGATATGATTGGTTAAAAATGAACAAAAATATAAATAACTGTTATATTCAATAGATATATCATATGAAGTCATGTTTCACTTTGAAAAATGTTGTAATTTATACATTAACATCTGTCAGACCTGTTAAGTAAGACACTATGAAGATATGTAATTAAACTATGGAAAACTCCAAACATGGTAACATTAATAAAAGATACCTTTGCAATTCTAAATAAATCTATATGACAGATAAATACATTATGATTTCAAGAAATAGCATATAACTACATGGACACCCCTTCTTCCATTTAGGCAGAGTACAATTAACTTGGTCCATGTTGATGTGTAAATACAACGTATCATGATATAATATTACTTATCCACAGGAAGACATTTCAAGTAGTATGTTAAAAATTAGCTGATCTCTACTAATAATTTAATTTGATCTTGTTCTATACAACCTGCTGTAATTAGTTCAGTAACATTCTGGTGTGATGAATATTTAATTGTACCAAAACATGGACTTTTTTCTGGGTGCATTATCAAGAATAAATCTGTAGTGAAACATGGAAATACCTGATACAATGAAGGTTGTTATTTTCTATGGATTTCATTTTTCACTGAAAAAGATGTTCCTTGCAATCACAAGGGTGGAATATGTTCTTTTGACTTTATTAGAAGTGTTTGTGATCGTACATGCTGAATAGGAAGGTTGTCGTGCAGAATGTATTCTTATAAACTTAGAAGCCTTTGAAAAAATTGCTTTAAAATTTCACAAAAAAGTACATAACAACCTTTACATACAGTACCTAAATGATTGGATGATAGTGCTTTATTTCTTGTCAACTTACCACTGGAACAACCATGGTAAAAGCAACCTTTACACACAGTATCTAAATGATGGGATGACAGTGCTTCATTTGTTTTAGACCTACACTGGAACCATAGCCAAAACAACCTTTACACACAGTATCTAAATGATGGGACAACATTGCTTCATTTGTTTTAGACCTATCACTGAAAATTTTGAATATCAGCTGTATTATTAGTTCATTGTCACAAATAAAATGCAGTTTTTAGTAAGATATTGGAGATGGGGATTCTTTTAACACTCCAAATAAGCATGACTGTAAGATGTAATGTTTTCTCGATTCCAAAGGGTATCTCAAGTGATATCACCAAATATGTAAGTCTGTATTTGAAGATTTTATTTATGTCAGACTGGCAAATAATGAGAAATGTTGAAAAATGAATTACCTTTGATGATATTGACTTTGAAATCTATTAGAATTGTATGGATTGAACTAGTCCATCAATCTATTATGTAGTGCTACTGGTGTCATCATTCAGTGTAATTTCAGTCACTTAGTACCAGAATAAATTACTAATAAAAGTACAATTTTGTATTTTCTGAATATTAATATACTCAATGCCTACATTCAGTGGTTGAGAGTGATTTGCCTCAAACTCATCCCTCACGATGCCATTGATGATCGAGTATTTTGGCTACAGTATTTGTGATGTATTTCTGAAAAATATACAAGGTAGTAATTCATGTTATTTTCATTGTACATTGTTCTTTTAACCTGTCTCCAAAAATTTGGAAAACACAAATGTACAATAACTTTTTTCCTGTTTCTAATTAATGTAATTAAATCTGTAAAATGATCCATTTTGTAACTTTTATTGCTTTATTATTTATTAACTTTGTGGAAAGATTTTATTATTTATTTACTATATGGAAAGATTTTGAATGCCAAAGGACAATTTTTCCTACAAAGCATGCGAGCAGATTACATTGTGCAGTGTCAAATATCTTTTATATCGCATATAATATATTGTATTAGCTATATTCATAAGATATCATTCTGTTAGAAAAGAAAGAAGATCCCTTCATAGAAATTGTAAAACCAAGTCTAAACAGGCTGAACAGGATGCAACAAAATTTTGTTACATTGTATAATTGTTTTTTGTACAAGATGATGTCACAGCAACTGACATTATCATACATTGCATTTACCATTTCCTTCTGAAATAAACATGAAGAGACCAAGACACTGGTGAAAGACTGATGTTGCTTTATTTTTTTTTATTTCTATTTAAATACATATACTCCAGGCTAGGAGTTAGGAAGACAACAAATTTATAAAACATATGACTTGTGGAGATGCAAAAATTTGGGCAACAATAACAATATTGAACGACTTTGTTTTGTCATTCATAATGATGTATGCTGAAATCCAGATTATTCATTCCACTTCCTGGTTTCTTTCACCAATTTGGCAGTCAGTTAAGTTGACCACTCATTGGAACTGTGAATTATCAGTACATTATGAGAATCTGTCACTATCACAGGTGTAAACTGGAATTTTGTGAAAAAGTAGGTCCCACTCAGGTCATTGATTTCCGGCTGGTGATTTGATATAATTATCTGATGTGGTTTGTTAACTCTAGAAAAAACACGAAAGCAGCTAAACATTACCTTGACTATATACTACTGGGGGGTGTTAATTTTCTATCAGTATCACCCATAAAACAAAAAATAAGGCTGTTTAAACTTCCAATTCTTTTATTCTTCTTTTAAACTTAATTCATTTTACAACAATTGCAAAACAAGATTTCCAGCTAATACTAATCACTCTTTGTTGACTCTGATGGAAGCGTGCGAAGAGTCTTATTATTGAAGGAAACCAGAGTACCTTGGGGAAAACCCAAATGGTTGGGTAAGTGAAGACCCTGTACCTTTTCACATATGTGCCAGGAATCGAACCCCGGACGAGCGTGTTACCACTGCGCCACCCAACCACCCTAATTCCATTCACTTTTATCAACTAATATGTAGGATTCCGTCTTGTTGCATGCTTTTGAAAACAAGAGTATCTCTGAAACTGATGAACGTACCTGAAATCAACTACACATATGCTGGAAACAAAATTATATGTATTGCAATATTAATTCTGTAACAGGTTGGGCCCCTTGAATTTGGTACACTGCTTATAGTCTTAGTTTGACAAATGTACACACCAAGTTTTATGACCCTTGCTTACAGAATCTTAATTCACACTAAAATTTAATGACATTATGGTACTGTATTAACAAAAGTAATGCTTAATTGGTAATCCCTGCAGAAAGAGAATAAGACTTGTTGTTCAGATAGGGTAATTATCTCCTTCATCCTCATGTCGTCATGGTAAATCCAAGAAAATAATACCAAATGTGACAGAAAAAGGTAAACAGCAGTGGAAACACCAAGGCAAACTAGCAGGTATCAAACATGTCCATCTTTGTATTGCAACAGATAATCGAATACATCTCAATGAGATCTTTATGATGACAGTAAAACTTATTAATAATCTTGCACAAAAATCACAATATTGGAAATTAGTCCTTGAATATGGAATCAACTGGAATATGTTTAATTCATCTACAACAAATGGAAAATTTATGATGGGAAAATAGAAATCATCACGATTATCATGCATCTGGGTGGAAAGTTGTCATTTATATTTTGTTGTAGGAAAAGATTCATTCCTACAGCTACCTGGATTCTGTCCAGATAGCTATGATGACTTTTCATGCAGATATAAATTCAGGGTTGGCAGAAGTGCACATATATTTTTACTTGGAAAATACATTAAGATTAGTTCAATTGTCTGTGGAAGATATTTTCTCATTTATGTGAACAAACAGGAAATATGTTCAACATTCATAAATACCAGCAACTGGCAATCTTCAGCCATATATACCATTACAGAATTTTGATCTCCTAAGTTATTCAAAATTTGTTTCAAATTATATGCTGCTGATTATATGGAATTTTTCCTCTGGCACATTAAATCATGGATGATATACATCAATCTCACTAATCATGTTCTTTTTGACATAAATTATATTTTTAGTTATAAAACAGTGTTTTCTATATAAGCAAACATAATCAAGTTGGGGTATTGCTTTCATATGTGCAATATCTTAAAACTAAACAATTTCACTTTCAATTTTCATTTTTAGATAGGTTGTATTGAAAAACAAAAGGCCTAGCGGCCTTGACAGTCACCTGAGATTGAATATAAAGATTAAAGGATATTTATCAAGTGCCATGAAACAGAATTTCTGACTCTGAATATAGACAGTGTCAATACATGCATTCCATCAAAAGTGTCATCCTATACTGATAATTCTTATTGAGTTATTTCCTTTGGGAAATAACCAATGCTATGCCAAAAAATGCTATTTTTCTATGAAAAATTACAGTAAAGTCTAAAAA
The DNA here is from genome assembly GCF_031769215.1 of Ylistrum balloti. Taxonomy (NCBI): domain Eukaryota; kingdom Metazoa; phylum Mollusca; class Bivalvia; order Pectinida; family Pectinidae; genus Ylistrum; species Ylistrum balloti. The sequence goes on from NW_026782546.1 coordinate 677,906, forward strand.
GATATTCCTCCCAAGGAAGAAATTAGAGACTCATTTTGGTAATTAAAGCACCTTAAGATGCTTCCATTCATAAAGAGTATTTGATTCTACCATATCTTGGTGCTGAGAAGAACTTTTTTGAAATTTAAGTCAATTTGACCCCTTTTGGCCCCGCCCATCAGCTCCTGGGTGTCAGTTAGGATCAAAATGGGGATTACTATCAAACTGTCATCTTTCACTCATAATTCTGACCAAGTTTGAAATATTTCCAATGGAAATTAAATAAATTATAATCAAAAATCTAGTTTTCCTGTATAAACTAAAATAAACTTTACCCCCTCCCCATGGGGAAATGAGAGACCCTGGGGTCATGAAATTCACAATTTTGGCAAAGCACCTTAAGATGCTTCCATTCATGAATTTTTTTCTTCTTCCATATCTCGGTACTGAGAATAAGATTTTTGAAATCTGAGTCAATATGACCCCTTTTGGCCCTGTCCCTCAGGACCCTAGGGGTTGGGAACTGTATAATTCACAATTTTGGTTCATCTTAGGCCAAGGAAGGTTCTGTAAAATTTCATTGAAATTGGATCAGGGTTTTTTGAGAAGAAGTCAAAAGTGTTAAATTGTTTACAGAAGCACAACGCACAACGTGCGACTAGATTTAACTAGATTTCTATCTTTAATAAAAATTATATGATCACAACTGATGAAAGATGCATGTCAACATATGAAATAAATAACCTGAGATTTACCAATAACACATCCCATGTGTACAGTAATGTATGTGTTCACAGTAATTCTTAATTAAAAGAAATAATCAGCTTGTTATCCATATTTAAGCTCACATGAACTATTAAAAAGTTTGGTGAACCATGTTGTTGCTTATCTTATATCAATCCCGATTTTTTGTTGAATAAATCATGCAAAAAATTCAGAATGACTGACTGGATTATGATTTTTTCACATTGAGTACTCAAGCGAGATTCTGTTATAAATTTCATCATATACATGTTCTTCATGGGAAAAATGGCTTTTGGCCAAATTAAGCAAAAATTTATGTGCCATTACAAAAAAAAATTTCAGTTGATATGCATTTTTTTACAGTTTCAGTTGCCAGGCAAATGAAAGATTTTTTACAATAAAATGAGTGCAAGCATGCACACACTGCCACACACACACACACACACACACACACACACATAAATACACACACACACACACCCTCACTCACACACACACACAGCCTCTCACTCACACACACATACATACAACACACAATTTTTCAACACTGCATTTACCTGTATTAGTAGAAAATAGGAATCATACACTGCAATGTTCTACATACATGCATTTCTTCACAAGTAGGTAACTCAATATTTGTCACAAAAGATGTATGACTGTAATGACCTTGCCCTTTGACAGTGATTCTTTGAATATACACTGACTGACAGCATCATTTGATATTGAAAATAGTAAAAACAATCTTCAAAGCATAACTCATAAAAAAATCATCAAATACTGAAGGCAATGATAATGAAGATCTAGTAAAGCTCAGAAGATGGTATGCTTATTCATAATGGTAAACATATCTAGATTCCAGCAGCAAATGAGATATGACAGTACCTGTTAATATATTTCTAAAGTTAAAAATTCAAAACCAAGTTCAGCATGGTGTTTGCATAACCAGGTTTCAAGACAATGCCAATCAAATTTCAAAAGTATGTTATCTTGAATAACCTTTACCTGTTTATAGAATTTTTGTAATTAATAATTAGTAACTAATTAGTAAAAGCAATTTAACTAGTAAGAAACATGAGTTACATTTAGCATTAAGATCTTGACCTTTGCTCTACCTTTGCCATTCAACTCAGAATCTTTGAAACTTTGTTTCAGAACGTTACAAACTTTTCCTAATTAAGAGAAATGAAATTTGATTTCTAAGATCTTTCCCTTTGACCATGCATCATTAACCTTTAGTGTGTGATTTAACCTTTAGTGTGTGATTTGGAATTTAATTTTAACGGATACAATAATTGAATATTTATTTCTGAGATATATGGGTTATAAAGCAATGGAAGTCAAAGTCTGATATCTTTAGCATCTGTGACTTTTGCCATGTGAACAGGCAGTAAAAACATGTAAACAATGCCATACCATGATAAACAAAACAAAAAACCATGAAAATCAAAATGGCTACTGACAGCTACCTTTCTTCATTCAAAACGTTTTCTCTTGTATAAGCTTAAAAACGATATCAGCATTATCAACAGAAATATGTGTGGATCAGGGCGTAAAGACTGCTCAGAAACTTAACATCTAATGACAGCCAAAAGGGCCCTGGCTACTCACCTGTTCTGCAGCTTAACTACACAGAAGACTTGTTCAGTAAATTTCTGCAAACTGGTACCAGGACCTACTGCTTATTGAAATTATAAAGGAAGAAGTTCTTAACACATTTATTGAAATAAAGACAGTAGTCCTTCCAGCTAGCATATTACAGGCCTGATATCAGTACCCTGGGTCTTTTAGTTGTTGAGAAAAAGTTATATTTGACCACTGTGACCTTGAACATGGGCCAAGGTCATTCATTTGAACAAACCTGATAGCTATCATTCCAGCAAGCTACAGGCCCAATATCAGCACATGGGCCTTTTGGTTATGGAGAAGAATGTTTAAACATACTTGACCCCTGTGTCCTTGAAAGTAGGTCCAGGTCATTCATTTGTACACAAGTCAAATATCAGCATCCTGGGATTGTGGTTATTGAGAAAACGTTTTTTAAAGATTTAAATTTGAATCTAAAGAACTTAAAAGTGTATCAAGGTAACACATTTGAGCAAAGGTAGCTGATCTTTACAGTATGCTGCAGGCCAAATATCAGAAGAAATTGTTTGAAGGGAAAAGTTGACAATGGACGGACAGATGTGGTGCCCCACATAAGCTCTGATGATATTTATAGTTATATGACTTATGTTCTACAGATGGCTCTAACCAAAATAACGTACCAGTTGCTGACTGAGGTCCCTTAAAAAGTACATGATTTTGTAATATGCAATCATTTTTTGTCACTATGAAAAACAGTCACATCAAACTAAGGCCACAAATAAATTTCAGGTTTCTTGATAACATTGTATATGAAGTTGTCATGTCGTAGCTGAATTCATAACTCATCATGGTCTTGAATTTTGTTCTTCTTACATATCTCATCAAAATCACAAGCATCAATAAAGTGTGAATAGTACCGTCGGACATCAGTGTACAGACAAAGAATCTTCCCACAAGCTGGAATAATGACTGCCTCCTCATTCACATAAAGCTTCACATATATACTTTCTTCTTCAGTCTCGTCAATGTCATCTTCATCACTGTTAGTGTCACATTCATACAAAACAAAGGCAACATTTGCTGCAAAAGGCAGAATTTTGCTACTTCTGAACAGTCTGTTCCTTTGCTTTTCAAAATTGTTTGCCATCAGTGGTTCAGAATCTTTATATAGTCCCAAAGCAGCATATAATGGTCCCAAAGTCTCTGCATGTGCAAATCGAAAAATCCCAACAGAGGAGCTGCACAATAAAAGAAAATTTAATGTAAAGCCACATAAATATTTATGATACTCAAGTTGGCAGTAAACACAACAAGAAAATTTCAGCAATGAAGTTGTGAATGAAACTTCCAAATTTATTACATAACATTACCAGATAAAGAGAGAACAAGATTTCCATTTACATTCAGATTTCTTATTAATATTAAATAATTAGATTATGAACAATGTGGTTTTTGAACTTGTAAAGTTACTATAATAACATTACTGTGCAAGATGATTTTCCATTGCATATCAACACATAACTGGTATATAGTGACAACATTAAACAAAAATCACTATCCTGTCCTCAGACTAGCTGAGATTGCCAAGGATATCTTTTAACAATAATAAGGAAGATCTGAACCAATTCTTGTACAAATATAAATATCATTGTACCAGTAAAACTCAATGGAAAGAGTTCAGCAAAATTTCTTAACAATATGCATGTCAGCAATACTTTGTCTGAAGTTAAAAATCTTCTGTTACAGCAAATTTATATATTTTTCATAATCCTGTAATAATTGTTAACAAAACAAATTATCACAGTAGAGTTAAATATATTTGTCTAGGGTGCTGGTAGTTCATCAACCATGTGTTACAAATATATTGCAGGAGGTCAAAATGTGGAGCATGTGGTCAACTACCAGCATCTCAGGGCAAATCTGTTAGATTGTACCATGGTAAGAATAAAATATGTCTGAGAAACACTAAGCCTCTGATGGTAAGCCATTCATGAAGGCTAAGCAAACATGAGGACTAGGACATTCACCTAAAAAGTGTAAATGAACAAATGTGGTACAAATAAGTGAAAGGTCATAAGGAATCCATGTGCAAATAAGAAAGAATTTTCTAAATGAGTTTAAGATAATGATTGGAATTGGGACTATGGGACATTCTCAACAAATTAAGGAAAACGAAATGCAACTAAAGCATATACATGTATGAAGTGGGCCATATTTGTTGTTTTCACCCGTTTAAATTCTTACTATTCTATATTTTCAGTATTAAGTCCCATAGGTCTTACAAATGTTGACTGATTTTGACCAGTATTGAACTGATCTAAGTTACTAATGTAAAGCAATACAAACTCTGATTCAAGCCTGGCAATAAAACAAGTTATTTGCCAGAACAAAAAAAACAAATCTATAATTTTCATAAGTCCTATAACTCTAGCCAATCTTTACAGATTTTGACTAAATTGAAACTATCAAACATAATGATCTTATTGATATAAAACCATAAACCAAATTTGGATCAAATTTTACCTTAAAACTAAAAACTTATTTGGCAGAAACAATGAAACGATCTATTTCAATTTTTTAAAGTTTTGCAATTTGGGCAAATATAGATGGTTTCTGACCAATATCAAGCTCATGTAACATGATTTTGATAAAAAGCAAAGTGCCAGTAGAAATTAAAGTTATTTGACAAAAACAAACATATAATCTATTTCAAGGATATTCAAGTCCGATAACTAAAGCAAATGTTGATAGTTTGATCAACATCAAACTCATTCAAGATCTTATTGATAATTAGTAGTTTGTGAAATATAAGTAATTTGATTCAAATCGAACATACAATTCAATTTATTTGGTGGAAACCCTAAAACAAACAAGCAGATTTAAAACAATATGACCCCTGATCTTTGGTCTCAGGGGCATGAAAATCGAGACATATACAGCAATAACAAAATGCGTCTTACTCTTCTCCATCTTCAAAGTCACTGACAGCATTATCCATCCTTTGAAATATTTGTTGAACTAGAGGACAGCTCATTTCTGAAGAAAGCTTGTATCCATATGCTTTTTGCCAGTAATGCTATTTCAGAAAAGTTTAAGGAAAGCACAATGTGATATAAACATTTACTATTTATCTTGCAATGTTTTTCACATACTTAACAATTTAATTCTATTGATACTTTATTTCTCAATTAAAATCGAAGAATTAGGGCTATCAAAATTTCATATCAGGGCGAATTTCAAAATTTCATGTATAGACCTGGTATCATGAAATAGTGCTTTGAATTTTTATTTAAAATAAGAAATGAATTATACTTGTTTTCTTTCTATTTATGATTGATTTCCTGCATTCCTTAACAACAAATATATTCATGGAATTTGTCTCGAGTCCATTCATCTTCACTTACCTTTAAATCGTTTAAGTAATCTATAACTTCCATATCTTTTTGTTCAAAATATTGACACCAGTCTGACTTGCCATAGAATGCCAATTCAAAGGCACAAATCTGATGGATTGTTTGAACATCATCTGAAAGTATTTAATTTCAAAGGTGAGTTTTAGCACGCTCATAAAAAGAAATTAAGTATATCAACAAGAATTTGATCATGTTATTTTCTGTCCCATTTTACATTGTCAAATATTTTGTAAAAGCTAAAACCTTCAAAATAACCAAATAGCCCTGAAACTCAGACTTGTTCAAGATATTTTGGTGCTTTAAAATGTGTGTAATTTGATGAAAATCCCTTAAAAAGTAAAGCTGCTAGAACTCTGACAATGATATTCTACGAATAATACATTGTAACAGTAACATTGACCCAACAACCCTGAAACTCAAAATTTCAGAATATATCCTTATGCTTTCATAGTGTGCGAAGTTTGATGATAATCTCTCAGGGAGTGAAGCCACCACAGCACTGACAATGATTTTCTGAAAACAGTAACAATGACTTTGAACTTGACCCAACAACCCTTAAACTCAAACTTGTTTGAGATATTATGGTCAATAGTAAGAGTGTGAGGTTTACTTAAAATCCCACAAGGAATCAAGCCACTAGAACACCAACTATTTTCTAAAAATAGTCATGATAACCTTGATCGTGACCCAACAACAGTGAAACTCGAACTTGTCCAAGAAATTTTGATGCTTTACAAGTCTGTAAAGTTTGATGAGAATCCTTCAAAGAATGAAGCAACTAAAGTGCAGACAATTATTTTCTAAAAATAGTGATCTTGACCCAACAAGTCTGAAACTCTATCTTGCTCAAGATATTTCAATGCTTCATGACTGAGTTTGTGAAGTTTGATGAGAATTGATCAAGAAGTAAAACTGACACATCACTGACTAACTTTGGCATTAAACTTGTGTCTATCGAAAATAACTACTTTTTACTGCCATTCATTAAATAGGAAATAAATTTCTTCATATTTATGTCCGATAGTGATATATGATATAGACATGTCACATCTAATAAAATTTGTGATAAGAATACTTATAAAATATTGTCTAGAAGTGTTAGTATTTATCACAAATTTTATTATATATGGTAATTGCATCAACAATGCTGTATTTACTATTACTCACTGTTCATGCTGATACAAGTCTATTATCAGCATTACCCTCATGCAATTCAAGAAAATTAGACGTTGTGTACATAGAAAAAATCTTCCCTTTCTTTATTACCTGCGCTCAGTAGGTTTTCAGCATCCACACCGCTATCCAATATCCTTCCTGTAACATCACTTACAACACTTTTCAATTCTGGTCCATCTTTGAATTTGAAGTATTCTTCTAATGCAGTATCATTTTTTTCTATCTGGTCGATATATTTTTGACATCCAGCATGAAATCTTAGTGTGCTGTCGTCAAGAACTGGTAGGCTTAAGTTATGGTCATCGTCAATATCTGGATCAAATATCTTAGTTAATCCTTTATGGAACGCTTTCCTACTGTCAGAAGTGCGTTCTTTACTCGATACAAAATATTCTATTTTGTCGGTTTCTTCTTCAAAAAGTAATTTAAAACGTTGACTAAATCGCTCGCCAAGTGCAAAAAGTTCCGTCTCTCCCAAAGTAGCTAGTGCATGCTCTTTTTCATATGGAAATGGGTTTGCCCATTTCTCGATAAATGTTGATTTTGAATTTATTGCTGCTTTCGTCAATTTTTCATGAACTTCATCCATGCGTTTGATCCACTTCAAACCGGGATATCGAATGCCATGACGAATCAGAGAGTTGATGTGAAAACTGAAACAAGAATTTGCAGATTCGATTGTGTCCGTGCCTTCGTAAACAAATTCTGAATCTTCACGTATGACTTCATCACTACGTTTTACCCAAAAATACGGTGTCTTCGTGGAGAAGATAGGCGTGTTGGCAAATCTAATATCGCCGTAGGCATGCGATTCTAAAATGAAAATTATCCACATCAACAACAAAAGATGCAAACCGTGTAACAGCGCAGACGACATCTCTCCAACTTTCGAAATGATTACTGCCCTGAAGTAAGCCTAAATGCCGGTGATGATCATTCTAAACCGCAGAACCGCCCGGTATGGAGTGATAAAAGTGAACCGCGGTAAATTTCACCATTATGGTTTATAGTTCGTTTTCAATTGCTGAATCGTCAATAACTTTTTATAACTTTACTGAATTATGTTCCTCAATACATAATAAAACTAAAAAAAAAATAATAATAACAAGGGTGGGGGAACATAGGGTGGGGCAGGAGGGCTTTATGGTAGATCTACCATTGCCATGGTAAAGTGAAGCATTACACCATTTTCTTAGTAATTATTTTTTCATCGTTTCCCCCTAATCACCCTGGTTCAATCATATAAACACACAAATAACAAGAAATAAGTCTGGTGTGGGGGAAATATAGGGAGGGGTTCGCTTCACCATGGCCAGGTAAAGTCCAGCAATTCAATGTTTTCTTACTAATTAACTTTTTTTCATTTTTTATTTGTAATCATCCGGATTCATTCATACAAACACATAAATAACCACGGCCATGGTAAAGTGAACCATTACACTACAATGTATACCTATATATACCGAAGGGATAAAGAAACGCAGGGTGACATTAGTTGCAATATCTTGCGAACGCGTTGTTCAACAACAATGAAAATCGGTCAAGAATCTCTCTAGGTTACAGGTCCAATATTGAATGTTGCATTTGTGTATTGCTTGACGATGTCCTCCACGGAAAGCACGAAAACGGTAAAAGTCTCGTGCACAACAGCGTTGTGACATTGGGTTTCATTGCTCGTCATACATTAGGTAGTTCTCATAGCGACACGTTATTATCGGATATTTTGATAATTACTGATAGCATTAAACAATAGCACGGCTGACGGAAGTTCTGGGGAGTCAGGCCATTGTGATGAGTATGCAAGGTGAAAAGCAAATACAGGTTGTCAGAAATTTATGTGTCCATATTTGCACTATAGAATGTCTTGTTAAGCGTCTAAGGGAAATTGGGCGGGTTGCTGACAGATCTAAGTCTGGGCGTCCGCGCGTGATGTCACAACGTCAGGACAGGTTTATTCGTCTCGAGCATTTGCGCAATCGGCACCTTATTGCCACTGAATCTGCCCTTCAAAGGTACTTATAACCGCCATATCCATGCAAAACTGTACGAAAATGATTGCGGGAAGTTGGTCTACGAGCACGTCAACCGTTTGTAGGTCTGCCTCTTACCACTGCTCGTATGGCTTAGGTGGCGGCACATGCCCCCAGAATATTCCCATTGAGGCAGTGGAGGCGGGTCTTGTTTACCGAGTCCCGGTTCACAACCGTTTCGAGCAGACGTTCAACGCCGTGTATACCGACGTCGTGGAGAACGTTTTGCCGACTGCTGCGTAGTAGAGACGGATATGTATTGGGTGTGGATCGGTTATGGTGTGGGAAGGAATCTCGCATGGAGTTAAATCACCACTGGTTGGGTTAGCGGGTACTTTAACTGCCGCTAGGTATAGAAATGAGATCCTCCGACCCCATATTGTCCTATTATTGCAGCAAAACGACCTCACATTCCATCAGGATAATGCTCGGCCCCATGTAGTTGGGGTCTGTCGCAACTTTCTCACTAACAACAATATCCACTCACTGGACTGACCGCCCTGCAGTCCCGACCTATCCCCTAATCTTCATTCTTACTTAAAAATATTGAACATTACACTCAAAGTCTTGCCTAGAATCATCTTCAAAGTTTAACCTGCGTTTCTTTATCCCTTCAGCGTATGTACAAATCCAACTATACCACTGCAAGCCTGATAAAAGTGCTTTATAATTCAGCAACTTAATATTCAAAATCCATCCATATCTTATCAGTTAAAGGGGTATATCAAAAATCGACGAGTAAGTGTAGCATTGCCGACACAAAATAATCTTGGCATACTCAACGGCACGGTAGAACGTAATCAGCAGGGAACAAAATCAACTCTTTCACACTCTGATACTCCGAGAGCCAGATAATCTGAATAAGTGATATTTCTTTATAATAGACGAAATAAATAGCCAGAAGACATTAACTGCAAATTTGTTACAGGTTTCTGCACAAAAACGTACTTTGTAAAAAAAGGTTACTATATAGAAAAATGCGTGAGTTTAAATTGATCCAATACTTTTTAACGCCTTGCATTTGCTTTTTTTTTTTTAAACCAACACTGTATCCAAGTTGTCTAGGAATCCGATGTTATAGTCAACCCTGGCGCGAGATACAGGTAAACAGGCCACTCAGCCGCGATATGCTCATCCTCGAATATGAACTTGCTTCAATTAACCGGGTATTTTGATGACTTTTCATTATAGATACCATGGTGTATTATAATTATTTAGCACTGCTTTGTCATCAATCTTAACACGATTTGTTCTAAAACAGTTGCTAACACCATCACACTATCACAGCTACCTTTATGTACAATAAGTTTGCTTGTCGAGGCAACCTGACCAGAAATTTGATTTGTTTGTTGACGTCATACATGTACCTGATTAATTAGTAATTACACACTGTCATATGTGACGCGGGAATTTCTACTTTTGCTATTCACAGTAATAAACCCTGAAATGATAGTTTAACTTCTTTGCCCCAGTGTACGTATGGAAACATTAATCCGTAATTGTAAATTACAGCATATATATATATAAAGGTGACGAAGGACGTTTCACATTTGATATCAACATCAATATGTATATATTCTTACTTTATAGCCCCAGTGTAAAATTGGGTTAATTTCAATTAGTGATTGTAGGTTACAATGATATGTGACGAAGAACATTTTTACTTTCGTTATTCACAGTAGCATACCCTTGTGTGATAGTTTAAACTCCTTTGCCCCAGTGTACGAATGAAAATATTATTCAGTGATTGTAAATTACAGTGTATATATATATATGAGACGGATGTTTTTCTACCTTTGATATCTACAATAATATGTTTTGCTCTTAGTCCCTGTGTAAAAATGGATTGATTTTAAACATTTAAACTGTATTCGTTTGAAGAATTTAATGTCTCGTAAGTCAAGTAATTATGGCTGGATATTGATCGCTTTTACATATATTTCAAAACTGTGACATGTATTTTACTGGCGATCAACATGTGACATTTTAATAAACTATTATTAATATTATGAACAACATAAATAAATTTGGAGGCCATTGAACTTTCGGACCTTTGGACTATCGAACTTACGGACAATATGGGGGGTCATCCTTGTAGCTGACGAACCAAGGTATAACATATTATATTCATTCTTTCTTTCAGGAGAGTTTCTACTGCAAATCTGTCGTACATACCACACTGGTAGCAGTATAACAAAATTCACTTGAAATAATTGATAATTATCGTTTTGTCGTAGCGAAAAGACGATAATTAACAGGACGACATATTTTAATAATCGTTTTGTCGCGGCGAAAAGACAACAGTTAGCGAGGCAAATTATTTCACCCCGCGAATTAGCGACTTCACAATATCGTTATTTCGCATTGAATTATCTTGTCTTTGGTTAACCGAGGCGAAAAGACCAAAATTATCGTGTTGTCGGGGCGACAAAAGGAAACAACGAAATGGCAGAAAACGGCCACTATTGTGACGTCAGGGCTAGTACATTCCACACTGATAATTTGTCTGATTAATGATCGTTTTGTCGTCCCGCTTATCATCGTGTTTTCGTTGTGAGAAAACGCTATCATCTTGTCGAGCCGCTAATTGGTGATGTGCTCATGTTTTGTATTGTAACAACTCCGTACCGGTGGCACCAAGTTTTTTTTATCATGTGACCTTGGCTTTACCTTTGACCTACATTTGAACAGTTTTAACATTGGCAATAGCTATTGCACCAAAAGTGGTAGGACTTTCATATTTGGCTTTTTTGTTCCTTGTAATAAGACCAAAAATTTGACCATGTGACCTTGACCTCTGACCTACATTTGAATGATAAAAAATCATGACCACAATGAAGACATAAATATCCCACAAAGTGTGCATGAAATTAGCACATGCCTTACACAGTACAGTTTTGATGTCTCATTTCAGAATTTTGTTGCAATCGGGGGCATAATGTTTCATAAACACATCCTGTTTCTCCAGAAACCCGCTCTAGACCATCGCACTCACTTCATTTGTAACTTCAATTTTTCCATGAAATGTCAGGGTGAATGAGAGAGAGGTCGTTAATCCTGGAATATGGAGGATGATAAAAATAAATGGTGCCCATACATGATGACCCTCCAAAAAGTAATGATAAAATTAACATCACTGAAGTATCTAACGAATTCATTTTCTACTGTAGTAATAGGACACCATGTAAAAACAACACTAACAAGAGTCCCTTGGAGCCAGTATCACTCATCTGGTTTAGTTTGCTGAAATTGATTAAACTGAAGAAAACATGTTTAAATCATGTGTATCTTTTTCCACTATTAGGTCCCACTCTTCTGCCCAAAGGGGGTTAGATGCATAGTTTATTAAAAAAAAAACTAAGTTCTTTTCAGTGTTATGTGTAGATGATGCATATCTCCTCCTAGATGGTTCAAGTCATGTTAGAAGATTCTGTCGACATGTCAGGGTTAAAAGTAAATCAAGTCTACATTTGATTGAATATCAGAAATTTTCAGAAGAATTAATATGTCGTGTTTATGCTTAAAATTGTCAACATATAACTTACAACTACCAGGACTTATCTTCTCACTTAATATAAATGATACAGAAATGCTGAATTTTTATAATAAATTACAACAAATAAAAAAAGTTTTCAGATTCTGGTTGGGTTGGGGCCAAACCATAGCAGGCCGAATAACTATTTTTAAAAATCTCATCATACTAAAATTTGTACATTTATTTACTAGTTTACCAAACCCTTCACACATGTTTATCAATAAATTCAATAGAGTATTTACAATCTTATATGGAATGAAAAGTAAAAAAAATAAGCTTGACATTTTATTGCAGGCATAGAAGGAGGAGGATTGAACAAAAGACATTAAGTTAAATAGATAAGAAGAGTATTCCGAAAATTGAATGCTTCATGGAAATTACTCCTTAAGTGAAATATTGCCAGTTGATGTTGACTCCTTGTATGATCTTGACCTGATTAAAATTTGGGAAAAATATATTTTGGCAGCACATTTGCTTTGCATTATCCGAAATTCAATTTGAAACTACAGCTCTACAGGAATATTTTGACAAGAGTGTAATAAATTTGGTTCCATTTAATTAAATAAAAAAAGCTATACTCTGGAAAAATAATAGCATAGTTGATTTTCATGAAAAACTGGGATGTTTTGAAGCATTGGACGCATAAAATCAACTTATATACATAGACATAACCACTTAATCACATCCTCCTTTTATTGTTTAATTCATGATAATACATAACTGTGATGACACATATTCTGGTCATCTAACAATGCCCCACTAGGTACCATTTGCACACCAGCTGGTTTTTAATTGTTAAAGGAATTGTTGTTGATGTAGTAAGAATGGTGTGAACAAAAGTTACAAGTAAGATTTATTATCTGGCGGATGTAAAATAGGTGTAAGATATACAAGGAGGGTGTATGAGTACATGTTGTTAATTACACAAGTCCTGGTCAATAACCAGATAATAGTAGTGATTGGCGCTCCTAATGTACATATTAAAGAATGATGTGCATGGGTAAATATGTATGTTTATGTAACTTGAAAGTATAGACAGTGTAAATGATCTATGGAGAATGAGAGCCCTCCTGCGACAGTGTGAATGATGTGTTGAGAATGAGAGCCCTTTTGTGACACTGTAAATGATGTGTGGAGAATGAGAGCCCCCTGTGACAGTGTGAATGATGTATGTGGAGAATGAGAGCCCTCCTGTGACAGTGTGAATGATGTATGTGGGGAATGAGAGCCCTCCTGTGACAGTGTGAATGATGTGTTGAGAATGAGAGTCATCGTGTGACACTGTAAATGTGTGGAGAATGAGAGCCCTCCTGTGACAGTGTGAATGATGTATGTGGGGAATGAGAGCCCTTTTGTGACACTGTAAATGATGTGTGGAGAATGAGAGCCCACTTGTGACAGTGTGAATGATGTGTTGAGATTGAGAGTCATCGTGTGACAGTGTAAATGATGTGAGGAGAATGAGAGCCCACTTGTGACAGTGTGAATGATGTGTTGAGATTGAGAGTCATCGTGTGACAGTGTGAATGATGTGAGGAGAATGAGAGCCCTCTTGTGACAGTGTGAATGATGTGTTGAGAATGACAGTCATCGTGTGACAGTGTGAATGATGTGAGGAGAATGAGAGCCCACTTGTGACAGTGTGAATGATGTGTTGAGATTGAGAGTCATCGTGTGACAGTGTGAATGATGTGAGGAGAATGAGAGCCCTCTTGTGACAGTGTGAATGATGTGTTGAGAATGACAGTCATCGTGTGACAGTGTGAATGATGTGAGGAGAATGAGAGCCCTCTTGTGACAGTGTGAATGATGTGTGTTGAGAACTAACTTGTGATTAGTGCATATTTTGGTGTGTGGATCTGTGGTTGTGTGAACAAGTGTAGGCCAGTGTATATGCGTGTTAACCCATACCCGTGTTAAGAGAAAATAGCATCAGTGAGTGTAGGTATTCTATACATTGAGTTTTGGTAGTTGTGTGTTTAGTGATGGCTAGGTCTGTTTGTAAATTGTATCTATGGTATTTATCAACAGTGATTATAGATGACAGTTATTTATGTAACTACATAAAATATTTGAATGATGAATGTGAGAAGCGGTGTGCGAGAGCCCACTGTGAGGGCACACAATTTGTTTATGAAGGCTGACCCAGAGGTTTTGTGGAAAAAAATCCACGTACAGTTTCTACAAAATTGATTCTTCTCACCCAAGAACATTACTCACAAAATTTGCTCAAAATCTAAAAATTAATACAGGAGGTGTAGAATTTTAAAGAATTTAGTCTATTAGCTCTATTTGGGCCCCACCCTTCATGCTCCAGAGGGTCGAGATCCTCGTGACTTCAAAACTGTAAACCTGTTCGCTTCAATATCTCCCAGAATGCATTGCGGTACTTCACATAACATGGCGATGACGCGCATCCGTTTTTTTTAAATACACGATGCCCGAATATCTTATACGTCTAATGGATCGGAATGTTACCCACTCAAATCCTATATTTATCGACTACTTTATCCTATTTCTCGTGTTATATCAAATTACCTATAAATAGGTAGTGATGCTTTGTTATCCATTTTTTCGAATAGAAAAAGTTCAGATATGAATACCATTCATTGTAGATTTCAAGAAAAGATCAAATAACAAATAATATGAAATAGGCACTGCCTAAAAGCGAGCTCAAGTTGGTCAACAAGATGCACCTTTTGAACAGCCTGTTTTTAAAATTGTACATTTTTCAAGATTTTAACAAAACATCTGCCCATACAAATGTATCATCATCATCATCATCATCATCATCATCATCATCAACAACAACAACAACATCGTCGTCATCAACACATCTTCTTCTTGTTGATCTTCCGAAAAACAATGTATCAACATGATCAGGCGATGATTTGGTGGCACAGTTGTAACACATTTGTCTTTCACCTAGCCGTCTGGGGATCGATTCAAATCATTCCATACAAAGTATTGAAATTGAGAACTTCTGCTAGATTGAATTGTTTAAGAAAGCTGGCATGGAAAAAAACTGAACTTTGTGATTTGGCATATCTGTTTCCATGGTAACAGAGAAAGTATTTAAATGGTGAACTTCCCCCAAAGCAAAAGATACTACAAGCCTAATAAGTGTAAAAAGGTTTGAGCGATTATCTTGAATGGTTTCAGAGCATTGGCCCAGAAAAACTGAAATTCGTTATGAGGCTCATCGGTTTCAATGGTAACAGTAAATGTACTAATAAAGTCTTTCGACAACATATCTAGACTAAAAATTGATAAAAAAGTTTTCAAAATAAATGTACAAGAATTTCCTTTTCAGAGTTACAGATATTGCAGAAAGGACTATATATCGAATTTGCTTTAAAAAAGAGTTTGTAGTCAAAATATTGTGAAAGACAATATAGTTTTAGTCGGATTTGTAAAGGCGGTGGTTATATGTTTAACAAGTTTTCATTATTTACAACAGAATGTTCTCTACCATCGTTTTCTTTTCTCTTTGCTATTGAAGTTTTCGTTATGTTAATTAACAAATCATAAAATGCTTTCGAACCTTCAGTTTTTTAAGCAATGTTTGATTTAAACATACTTTATTGTATCAACATATACATTGGGATTGGGCACAAGTTGACCAACTTATATTGAGCCCTTTCCTGAAAATTATTGTACAACAAATATACAAGATGGTAATGTTGACTTGTCTGGATAGCAAAAAGAGGGTAAAGTTATAAACATTGTTGAGACTATTGTGTTAAACATTATAATTCAGAAAACAAATATAAATATATATGTTTACATGAAATTCAAAAGTCACAACATATTACATAAAATGCATTTTTCTGAAGAAAAAAAACAACAAAAAACTCACCACTAATAGTTATCTTATCACCGTGCCTTATAAGTGTCTGCTGGAAAATTTCTAAACATTTCATATACTTGATTATAATTAATTTCAAACAGTTATCGAAAGAATATCCACACCTTGCAGAATTAATATAGTTAGGAGACAGGACAGGTTTTTCGCCCAATTGGTACCTTTCGACTGCTTTCGTGTAAGAGACGATGTCTTACGGAAAGTGACGAAAGTTCCCGAAGGTTAAACCGGAAATCAGGTATGTCGGTGCACAATCGTCCTCATATCTTGAATGGTTAAAATTGTAATTTTTCAACGAGATATTCGTTATATGCGTTTAAAACCATTAAAGTATATATTTGTAAAATCCATGTGAATTATTTAAGACTTTTAGTGTGATTTCATTTCCACATGAGAGCTTGAAACGAAAATACACAATAAACAAAATGATTTTTAATCCATTCAACGAGTCGGCAGTTCTCATTGCGTGCTGCAGTAGGTGTATTGTGGATAATGAAGTTCCAGCCACACTTCCGTCTAAAGTTGATCGTATGGACAGTTTGTTGGAGTTGAATAACCACACACACGGTGCTCGCTATAAAGTTCAATACAATATCAGTGACCGCTGTATGAGATCAGGTAGGGTAGTTTACATCACGGCGTATACAAAACACATAGAGAATGGGATGCACATTATCATACAATTGGTTAGTTATTTCTTAATTGATTACTTTCAGGTAAATATTTCCCCACAGTCTGACACCGTCTTCACAATGACTTTTTTCCAATAGTACTTTTTATGTTCTTTTTTCCTTAGATTTTATACGTATTAATTCAAGAATTTAAAAAGAAAAGAATCGTTGTGCATATATTACAGAATCAGACCTTGGAGTACTATTGTATCGACCAAATTCAACTAAAAAACAATCACGGCGCAGGTTCACGTATTTTAGTTATAAGAATTCTACATTTTAATGACTGATGCACTTAGTTAATTAACATGGTAAAGTAATATTATCAATAAGGTGTTTATAGGTGTTATAGATGTTGTCAGCCTTAGTCAAAAATAAATAGTAATATCTTGGTAAAATTATTGTCATACGTTGGTCCTCTTTCCAATACATGCCCGAAACCAAATGGATTTTTTTTTTTACAAAATTAACACATTTGAAACACTTCTCGTATTTCCATATCTAAAAAAATGTCATATGGACGATTCAAAATATAATTTCCTGACGTAAGTAATTAAAATCGATATCTAATTATTCCCAAAATTCCTGTAATATTCAAGTGGAATACGATCTAGTTTACAATATATAAGATTTGAGGTAGATTAAAAAGAATATTAGTTATGTTAAAAAATATGTACGAACCTTTTCAATATCATTTGCCTTTGATGATCCCAATTTCTATCATCCATCATTACAAATGATGCCAACACACCTATCAAACGGCGGAGTATATTTTCAATATTGAAGCTCACATTGCTACATTTTGTAAACGGTACAAACCGTGCTGCATTCCTTTCTACATTGGTTAGAAAGCGGGTTTTGAACATTGTTAAATCTGTTATCAAATATCAAGTTTATCCCTAAATATGTAAATTTATTAACACAAACTTTCGTTTTTTCAATATTCTCCGCGAGATTATCTTTCTAAATCATTGAACAGATCTGGTAATCCCTGAACAGTCTCTGAAATAATAACATATCGTCAGCATAAAGCAAAAGGAATAAACTTAAGTCTTGAAACCCATAAGGCGAGTCACAATGTGTTATAGAGTTTCAAAATCTTGAAATACGAAGAAAGTATCGATGACAGAATTTACACCTGAAAGAGACCCGAGTTTTCCTAGTATTCTTAACTTTCTTAGTTTAATCCACTGATTAACACGATCAACACGGTCAAACATTTTTTTTAGAAATCAACGAAACAGTCGCATATTAAAGTTTGTTGTTACCGAAAAAAACTTAAAGCATAAACAGGATCAATTGTACTCAGTGTAGAATTCAGTATAGATGTAAATGTTGAATTTGCAAAGACAGCTCATTAAACTTACACCTCGGAAATTATTTGAACTGGACTTATCACCCTTCTTGTACTCTTGAGCAATAACCACTCTGAACCACTCAACAGGAAAAAAAATCCAGAATTTATATTATTTCAATTTCTCTCAACTTTCTCTAAAAACAAGCATGTAAGCAATCATTTCAACGGTAGATATGTGTGAGTGTAAATAAAGACTAAGAAAAAAAAATCGAAAACTGTTAAGTGCGATTGAGGAATCATAAGTTGCATGGTCGTCTGCTAGTATTGAGGAATGGGAAGAATCTGCAGTCAAAATGTGCTCTGATGCAAGAGTGTTTACGTCATTGATTGATGTAACCGACCATTTAAATGACATAGAAATAAGAACAAATGCACAATTTTATACATCGAAAAGACTTTTCAATTTTGTTACAAAGTGTAAGTAGATATTTTGCATATTCTTTTGTTCCTTGGGGAGCTCACAATGGGCGCAATTGAATTTTGATAAGTCATAACTGTCAAAGTTTGATATGGACCGATTTTTCCTCGCATTAAAAACGTTTTAAAGCCTATCATTAATTGCATTTTAGCCACTTAGATATTCGTTGAAGTATTCATTTTATTTCTTATTTTTGCATGAATTTATGCATGATAATATTCTTATATCTTATCGCAAGATATCATTTATTTCAACACCCATGTGTGTTCAACTCCCATTTCTTAAAAGATATGAAAAAGGGTAACATTATTAAGATGGAAATATAGTGACCGGAAAGTGAAGCGGTAATTTAATTGCTGTTTCAGTTATTTTTCAGTTATTAACTGTCTTGTTAGCCAGTGCATGAGGATATAAATTTCATAGCTGTCACGGCACCTAGCTCGGTTAACGTGTGAATCCGTCAGATAAGGTTAAGGAAGGCTGAACTATATATATATCACGCATGTTTTCAAGATAATTAAATGATTGTTTATTTGTCATTAGAAAGGTATAATGATAACAACCTTCGCGCATCTAGTCAATTCCATCGGAAGCCTCTGATCTAAACACACATGACTACGGTCACCTGTACTGCATTCGAGAGTAACGGACATGTATGCATCAAGGCGCCTTAACGTGAAAGTATTTGATAAACTTTTGAATTGGTTATCAGCTACTAGTTTTTTAAATGAACAAATTTTCATCAAACATGAAAAATATTGCATCATGCACTTATATGCTACCTTCGTTCGTCTCTCCATCAATAAGTTAAAATGGTTTAAGCAATAGCTGTAAAATATAAAATAAGTCAATAATAACTTCACCAAAAAAGAAATCATTTTCTACTCAGCAGCTTTATTTTGTCTGTAACTTTCGGTCTTCTATGCGAACATTATTTGCTATTTTCTTGTGTTAATGGGATACAAGAATTGATGTAAGAACCGGTGCAGTTGCGGTCAACTAAAGATCAGTGAATAAAAAATGAGAAAAATAGAAACAGTAAATAAGGATCTATAGGAGATGTCCATTAGACAGATAGGAATAATAACTAAGGATATATAGGGGATGTCCATTACACGGATAGGAATAATAACTAAGGATATATAGGGGATGTCCATTAGACGGATAGGAACAATAACTAAGTATATATAGGGGATGTCCATTAGACAGATAGGAACAATAACTAAGGATATATAGGGGATGTCATTAGACGGATAGGAACAATAACTAAGGATATATAGGGGATGTCATTAGACGGATAGGAACAATAACTAAGGATATATAGGGGATGTCCATTAGACGGATAGGAACAATAACTAAGTATATATAGGGGATGTCCATTAGGCGGATAGGAATAATAACTAAGGATATATAGGGGATGTCCATTAGACGGATAGGAATAATAACTAAGGATATATAGGGGATGTCCATTAGACGGATAGGAATAATAAGTATATATAGGGGATGTCCATTAGACGGATAGGAACAATAACTAAGGATATATAGATGTCCATCAGACGTATAGAAATAATAACTAAGGATATATAGGGGATGTCCATTAGACGGATAGGAATAATAAGTATATATAGGGATGTCCATTAGACGGATAGGAACAATAACTAAGGATATATAGGGGATGTCCATTAGACGGATAGGAACAATAACTAAGGATATATAAATGTCCATCAGACGTATAGAAATAATAACTAAGGATATATAGGGGATGTCCATTAGACGGATAGGAATAATAAGTATATATAGGGGATGTCCATTAGACGCATAGAAACAATAACTTATGATATATAGGGGATGTCCATTAGGCGGATAGGAACAATAACTAATGATATATAGGGGGATGTCCATCAGGCGGATAAGAACAATAACTTAGGATATATAGGGGATGTCCACTAGGCGGATAGAAACAATAACTAAGTATATATAGGGGATGTCCATTAAACGCATAGAAACAATAACTTATGATATATAGGGGATGTCCATTAGGCGGATAGGAACAATAACTTAGGATATATAGGGGATGTCCACTAGGCGGATAGGAATAATAAGTATATATAGGAGATGTCCATTAGACGGATAGGAACAATAACTTAGGATATATAGGGGATGTCCATTAGGCGGATAGGAACAATAACTTAGGATATATAGGGGATGTCCACTAGGCGGATAGAAACAATAACTAAGTATATATAGGGGATGTCCATTAAACGCATAGAAACAATAACTTATGATATATAGGGGATGTCCATTAGGCGGATAGGAACAATAACTAATGATATATAGGGGGATGTCCATCAGGCGGATAGGAACAATAACTAATGATATATAGGGGATGTCCATTAGACGAATAGGAACAATAACTAATGCTTTATAAGGGATGTCCATTTTCATACCAATTTGACTTAATTGGAAGTTGAGTGTTTCTTAAAACCTTTTATTTTATACAGATATCTGTTTACATGAATGTGTCATTTATTTCTATTTCCCGTAGAAGCGGTTTTGTGTCTACATGGGGGCAGACATGGTACTTTTTCGTTTTGCCCTGAATTCTTATTATATATTTATACTACTGTGATCAAACGTAAAAGTTACTGCATTTACATTTCTATTAGATAACATTTTACAACCATCCTTGTGATAAAACTTTGGTGTGTTTTGAACTGTATAAGGTTGTTTTTTATAATCTTCAAAAATCTTTTTCGACAGAATATTGTGTATGAAAACGGCTCAGTTAAATACCACATTGTACAATAGTATATAAAGCATTTAATTACATTCTATTTTCACCTTAGCATTCTATTGACTTTTGATGTTCACATCCGTCATTCTTTCACTGATCATTTGAAAATAAAAAAAAAAAAAACATTTTTTCAATAAGAAGGCATAGATATACCAAACGAGCAGAGGGACGGTAGCTTCTATAAAAATGAAGCTGCTCAATAGCAAGTGAACGATAATATGACCTGATACGTATATAAAACGGCAAAAGTGTGAAACGTGTCCGCTTACACTAGCTTCGTTACTCTTTTGTAGCATGATAGATTTTACTATAGCGGCATCATTTGGAATATGATTACTTTCTTTGGGTTATTTATATGAAATGTAACATTGCGTTGACTTTCATTCTTTAAATATTACCAAACATAAACTGAAAGCACAGTAGCTTTTATTTAGACAATCGCTTATACAATGTAACATAAAAAAGAAGTGTCTTGGTGTAGACAAACGTATTAACGATTTAAAATCTAAATATTTTGTAGGAAATGATTTATACGACACTCCCTTAGGCACATGTGGCTTATAAAGTTATAGATCTCGTTTAATGCGTGCTATTAAAAAAAATAACTTCACTTTGGTAAATCAGTGAGGATAGTATGTTTACTTATGTATAATGGAAATAGACCATTTCTGTACAACATTTTGTTAAAGTATTTCACTTCCTTGCTAATCAGCTTCAAAACTACATAATGCAGTAAAACATGTCATCACCACCGCACAAATGTGGTACTTTTGTATATCAACCAACTTTTCAAAGTATTTTAAGAATCATTTAAGTTTGAGGAAATCATACGGAATATTAACTATTTTTTTCAAAATTGTGGACATGCTATTTCTTACCTGTAAAAATAGTTTTCATTGCATGCATTTCCGATTGACTGTAGTCCGTCATTACTACGTTTGGAGACCAGTCCTCATTCCAGCTTCGCAGAATCTGCATGCCATGGAATAAACTGTCTGCTGTTTCCTTTTCTGTTATTATCAATCCAACTGATGTATATCCCACATTTGTTTGTACCACAATCTGGTAGACAGGAACATTGTATTTGGTGATGTTAAAAGTGCTGTCTATCAAACAGGCTTCAGGATGCAATCTTAGAACACGGCGTTGTCAGTCTGTTTGTAGGACCAGAAAGAAGGAATAGGATTCACTGTGAAAATATTAGCACAATGCATAACACAATCGAACTACTTATTTTCTATATTTTGTTACAATATTTCAATATTTTGTTGATATAAAACACATCACGAAATTACCAACGTGTCGTAATTCAAACTCAAATGCAAACAAAACTAGGGCAAAATATATACATAGCAAAACAGGATAACAATGGATGTATTATAGTTCTGATAAACAAATTATTTCTCGATACCTATGTATTCTTTTTGTTCTGTATATTTGCCGTATAGAGTAAGTTAATGTGCACACTCAGACATGTATTAAGATTACTCAAAAGACACACAAGTGAATATCACCTTTCAATACTAATTTAGATTTAGATACAGTAGAGCCAAATCATGAAATAAACTACATCATCCAGTGGCTTCGTCCTTCTATAACAGTCAATGATGCTAAGGGACTACATTTCGAAGCGTATGAGCGGACTGGGGAAAATCTAGTTAATGTGATAAAATTTTACGTATTCTACCAATATGACTTGTCGAAGTGTTTCCATATAATTTGCATATACAACATAAATGTACATATATGCTTGTAAATTTACTCATTACACAATTAAATAGCATAATTTATCATAATGTACTATAATCAGAGACTTGTTTAAAACATATATATACAAGATACTAACCATAAAAAAAGCTAGACATGTCTTTCGAATAGCATTGTATATTTCATTATAAAATATTTTATCGATTGAACCTTCTATAGGACTGATCAAAAGACTTGGCCTATGTCATGTCTCTCCGTCAACTATAACAATTTCACACTATTTAATGGACACTTTTACGAGTAACGAATATAGGAGTTTCTTTAATTTATAGTTGTATCCATTCTTAATTACTTATTTACACTAAAAGATCAATAAACATTATATCGATGTTTTGGTTTATGCGAAGATTAAAACCACAAAACAAACACATCTACACTACTTACTCATGTCTTTCAAGGTGATATTTCAATTGTATTTCTTGTTTCCTTAGACCTTCAAGAGTGGCAATGAGGTCGTCATGCTCATCTTGACTGAACCTACACACCAATAATAGCATTTATTTTTTTTCTATATGAAAAATCAAGTTGGTAAATTTTCTGAAAAGGAAATAATATGGATACAAATGTAACATACTTCAAATTAGTCAATAAGATATTGAGTACAGCAAATACATAAATAAGATTTAAAATCTTCTTTAGTACAAATATTGATATCAATAAATGATTCTTAGATGAATGCGTATTTCCAAAAGCATTTTCAGTTACTTAATATCTTTTTTTTATATATATATATTTCCATTTGTCTTCAGTGTCAACATGAAAGTATTTGGACATTTGAAGAGCACAATATAACAAATATCATTAACACATATCTTTAATTCGTATGACATATCATTCTTATATCCAAAAGGACAAAAAATATTCAATACCTCTGCTCGGCTATGGCAGCATTGATATGACCTTGAATCGTAGCACCTGTAGGGTAGTATGCTCTATTTAGTGGTGATGGTTCAACTGACAAAGGCAGACACTTTACAGTGGCATTGAGCCTTCTACGAACATCTCCGACTTTCGTTACACCTACAACAGACAACGTTTTCTTTATCAAAATAATAAATGCATCTGATATCTTGCCTGGAAGCAAAGACCTACAAAACTGACCTCTATACACGAAGCTGTAAAATAAAATGAAAATGTCCTTAAGGAAACATATATGTTTCTGTGTGTAACATATAATATTTCTTTTATAATACTTGAGTAAGTAAGTTAAAACAATTATGCATTTAAGTTATTTGAAAAGTTAACTCTTGCACGGTCATTTAAATGATATATTGAGAAATATGATGACATATAAAACGGTGTTTAACGTGAGAAACTAAATACGGAATTTGATTTTGACATTATAGCAATACTTCAAACCATGTACCAATCCAGCGAATTCAGATAAACCTCATCAATTTTGTTTTTTCGACGACAGCCTATTAGTCACACTGTGATTAAGTGAACAAATTTCGGACATTGTTCAATATTGAAATTGAAAAAATAAATTTTAAAAATATTTAAAACGAAATAACCTAATTTATACAAAAAGTTTTGTGAAGTTAATTCGAACTGTTTTGAAGTTATAGCCCGGAAAAAGTCTTCGGACGGGCGGACGGAAGGACGGCCAAAGCCCAAATTAATATCCCTCGCAAAAGTGTTTCGCGTAGTAACGTAAAAAAACGTAGTTACGTAAAAAAGTAAAACACGTATTCGTCATTTTATCTAATGCCACGGCTCATTTCCGTCAACCTTGCATTGAAAATCGCTTCCAGTCATGAACGATTAAATAGGGTTTCGGATTTGGGTGGTAGTCTCCAGGTACTGGACGCAGATTGGTGATTTTTCTCCGGGAACTTCATGCTTTCCTCCACCACTCCAACCTGGAAAGTCCTTAAATGGCCCTTGCTGTAGGATATAAATCAATAATAAACAAATAACCGATTCAACAGATTTTCACCACATTTGGTAAGAAGCATCCTTGGTGGAAGTGAAATCGAATTTGTATAAATAATGGATCTCTATAGTTGGTATCGGTTCCCTGGGCGAAAAGGGAATCATTCTTTATCTTGGATGATGTTAAACAAGGTGAGCGATACGTGCGTTTTTCACGTTATACCCTGTTTCACTTCAACGTTATTACGTGTTTTTTTTCGCGTGATTTCGTATTGTTTCTAATCCGATTATAACGCGAATGCTTTGATTAGAAAGTTGTTGACAGTGAGACTAATAAACTTTCCTAGGTTTGGAACATGTGAAGGAAAGCTACAAACTAATCATCGGTAACAAATGCTGAGTATGCATGCTACAAACCTTCTCCAACAAGGCTATGTATTTCCTTTATGAGATGTTTCTTCAATCGATGGGTGATTTCAGAGGCCTGTGGAAACAATATCCATATGATTATGGATATTTCATTAGCAATTAGAAAAAAATACAAACACGTGATTAAACTATCTGGAGTTTCCGAAACATATTTCGGAAGCCAAACTGGAGGAAGAAATTCTCATCATATTCAGTAATAAAGTTTAACACAACGCTTGTCTTGAATTAACACAAACTGTTGATTACAGATATGCAAAAATAAACAAATATCACAACAGTAACTATAGTATGAAAAATTTGAACGTCAGTCCTATCTGTGTAAAAAGTTTATTTATATACCATTTCTTCATGCTAACAGATTGATGTGCTAGTTTTCACTTGGGTATTGTTTGAAAAAAAAGACAAGAAAGTAGTAGCGACTAACGGGAACTTTTGTCATATATGTAACATTTTACACGATTTATTTTCATTTGTATAACGAGCGTGTCTCGTGGTTTTTTTTTTCTCTTTGAAGTTTCTGCAAACACTACAACTCATATAACATTGGGAAGTACGTTTCTTCAAATTTCCTTTACACAATTACCCTTAATAATCTTAAATTCAATATAACAAAAATGAACATTTCACGAAATAATCGTACGGACATATGAAGGAACACCAGTTAAACCAAAATCATCAGACACTATATCAATGACATACCTTGTCCGTTGTATGATTGTGTTCGTCATGGTGATAAAACACGAAATATCTTCCAAAGTCCACTGATTCATTTTCTAGTTGTTTTTTAACTTTCTTTCTGTCGTATGCACTTGAAGCCTACAATGTCATACAACATGAATATTGAAATTATTTTGTTTTTTCTTCTCAATACACCCTAGCACACACAACCTCTTGCAAACACAACTACCTTACTTCCGTTCCATATGTATTTTGAATGATAAATTAAATCTTATATATTTTAAATTTCCGGAAATATTTTCATTACATCGCATTGTTCAACAAATTTAACATATCTTATCTTAATTCTAAGTACTAACAGTAACAAGTACTGACCTTTAAGGCATTGTAAACAGCAAGTTCGTGTATCACTATTTTAGCTGGACACCCTAGCTTTTTACTTCTTCTGGGGCCAATACGCTTTCTGTCGTAAGCATGGTCCTGCAACGTCATTCATAATGTTTCTGACAACCAGTTTTCCGTACTCATTTACAATTCATGTTATCATTAAATACTATTAGTAAAGAAAGTATTTAACATATTTTCAAATTCACACAACATGAACGTTGTATGTTATCTTTTTATTTTTTTTATTGCAGTTTTCACTTTCTGGTACGTATTTCTCCTTAAGTACTTATTCAGGACAATGTGTTGATAAAATCAGTTTATATCTTATTGAATAAAAAGAAATACATCTTTGTAAACTACATTACCATTTACTTCTTATTTTCAAAGAACAATTTTCAATAAGTATCAAACCCTAGTATCACCAAGCATATGTTAATATATCTGTAACTCTGATCGATTAGGATAATATATTCCGTTGTTTTACTAAATGCTAACTGTATATTATTATAAATTATAAAGCAACACACCAACGACACGCGTGTTTTAATTTAAGAAACTCCTGTGCGCTTCCATCATGACTACTACAGTGTCTTATTTGAAACTCGATAATGGTCATTTAACGATCATCACTTAGAAATGCATTCTTTTTATACTCTTCAAGCAAACATCTATGAGTCTCGAAAAGTATCCAGATTTTTATATGCTTAGTATGTTGTATTCATTATACTAATTTTAGTCAGATGTTATCTCCTGACAAGAAACGATAGTTAAGACCCCACTGATAAAGTTTGTGGATACCGTTGTCGCTAATGAGCTTCTCCTTTTATATCTGACAGTTCATCAATAACATCATTGCATCGTTATCATCATAAATCACACGTACCAACTTCTTGTTTTTTTTTTTCTTTTACCGGTTTTCCATCAAGTACACAAGAAAACACACATTTGGAGATTATAAAAAATGGTGATTCTCTAGAAAAATCCGTAAGTATCCCTTGAATGTTACATGTTGGACTGTACCAAATCCTCTTCTTTGAAGGATCAGGAATATCTGAAATTTTGCAACATCTGTTATCGACTTATTATTATGTATCTAGAACAGCGTCAAACTGAATCATTGCAGATTACCAAACGTGCTTTGAAAATTCGGGATCTATACACTATATAAACAATCTATGGAACTACCAGGCAAATCAAACTAAATATATCATCACAACATCAAATCTCTGCCCTTTTGACCTTGCTTGTAAAATTATACCCTACACACATCATATAATTATAATCTATTGTTTCTATCCGTCTATTGGACATCCCCTATATATCCTTAGCAATTGTTCCTATCCGTCTAATGACATCCCCTATATATCCTTAGGTATTCTTTGAATCCGTCTAATGGACAACACCTATAACTTAGTTATGTTTCCTATCCGTCTAATAGACATCCCCTATATATCCTTAGTTATTGTTCCTATCCGTCTAATTAACATCCCCTATATATCCTTAATTATTGTTTCTATCCGTCTAATGACATCCCCTATATATCCTTAGGTATTGTTTCAATCCGTCTAATGGACAACCCCTATATATACTTAGTTATTGTTCCTATCCGTCTAATGGACATCTCCTATATATACTTAGGTATTGTTTCAATCCGTCTAACGGACAACCCCTATATATCCTTAGTTATTGTTCCTATCCGTCTAATTGACATCTCCTATATACACTTAGTTATTTTTCCTATCCGTCTAATTGACATCCCCTATATATACTTTGTGATTTTCCCTATCCGTCTGATGGACATCCCATATGTACCCTTAGTTATTGTTTCTATCCGCCTAATGGACAACCCCTATATATACTTAGTTATTTTTCCTATCCGTCTAATGGACATCCCCTATATATCCTTAGTTATTGTTCCTATCCGTCTAATGGACATCCCCTATATATCCTTAGTTATTGTTCCTATCCGTCTAATGGACATCCCCTATATATCCTTAGTTATTGTTCCTATCCGCCTAATGGACATCCCCTATATATCCTTAGTTATTGTTTCTATCCGTCTAATGGACATCCCCTATATATCCTTAGTTATTGTTCCTATCCGTCTAATGGACATCCCCTATATATCCTTAGTTATTGTTCCTATCCGCCTAATGGACATCCCTATATATCCTTAGTTATTTTCCTATCCTAATGGACATCCCTATATATCCTTGGACATCCCCTATATATCCTTAGTTATTGTTCCTATCCGTCTAATGGACATCCCCTATATATCCTTAGTTATTGTTCCTATCCGCCTAATGGACATTCCCTATATATCCTTAGTTATTGTTCCTATCCGGCTAATTGACATCCCTATATATCCTTAGTTATTGTTCCTATCCGTCTAATGGACATTCCCTATATATCCTTAGTTATTGTTCCTATCCGTCTAATGGACATCCCCTATATATCCTTAGTTATTGTTCCTATCCGTCTAATGGACATCCCTATATATCCTTATATATCCTAATGGACATCTCCTATATATAGTTATTGTTCCTATCCGTCTAATGGACATCTCCTATATATCCTTAGTTATTGTTCCTGTCTGTCTAATGGACATATCCTATATATACTTAGTTATCGTTCCTGTCTGTCTAATGGACATATCCTACATACATTTAGTTATTGTTTCTGACCGTCTAATGGACATCCCATATGTAGCCTAAATTATTGTTCCTATCCGCCTAATGGACATGTGTTATATATTCTTAGCTATTGTTCCTATCCGCCTAATGGACATCCTCTATATATCCTCATTGATTGTCTCTATCCGCCTAATGGACATTTCCTAAATATCCTTAGTTATTGTTCCTATCCGCCAAATGGACATCCCGCCTAATGGACATCCCCTATATATTCTTAGTAATTGCTCCTATCCGTCTAATGGACATCCCCTATATATCCTTAGTTATTGTTCTTATCCGTCTAATGGACATCCCCTATATATCCTTAGTTATTGTTCCTATCCGTCTAATGGACATCCCCTATATATCCTTAGTTGTTGTTCCTATCCGTCTAATGGACATCCCCTATATATCCTTAGTTATTGTTCCTATCCGTCTAATGGACATCCCCTATATATCCTTAGTTATTGTTCCTATCCGTCTAATGGACATCCCCTATATATCCTTAGTTATTGTTCCTATCCGCCTAATGGACATCTCCTATATATCCTTAGTTATTGTTCCTATCCGTCTAATGGACATCTCCTATATATCCTTAGTTATTGTTTCTAATCGTCTAATGGACATCCCCTATATATCCTTATATATCCTTAATGGACATCCCTATATATATACTTAGTTATTGTTCCTATCCGTCTAATGGACATCCCCTATATATCCTTAGTTATTGTTCCTATCCGTCTAATGGACATCTCCTATATATCCTTAGTTATTGTTCCTATCCGTCTAATGGACATCCCCTATATATCCTTAGTTATTGTTCCTATCCGTCTAATGGACATCCCCTATATATCCTTAGTTATTGTTCCTATGCATCTAATGGACGTCCCCTTTATATCCTTAGTTATTGTTCCTATCCGTCTAATGGACATTTAGTATATATACTTTGTTATTTTTCCTATTCGTCTAATGGACATCCCCTATATACACTTAGTTATTGTTCCTATCCGTTTAATAGATATCCCCTATATATCCTTAGTTATTGTTCCTATCCGTCTATTGGACATCTCTTATATATCCTTAGTTATTGTTCCTATCTGTCTATTTGACATCTCCTATATATCCTTAGTAATTGTTCCTATCCGCCAAATAGACATCCCCTATATATAGTTATTTAGTAATATTCCCTATATATCCTATCCTATCTAATGGACATCCCATATATATCCTTAGTTATCGTTCCTATCCGCCTAATGGACATCCCCTATATATATCCTTAGTTATTGTTATCTAATGGACATCCCCTATATAATGGACATCCTATATATCCTTAGTTATTGTTCCTATCCGTCTAACATCCCCTATAATATATATCCTTAGTTTTTGTTCCTATTCGTCTAATGGACATCCCCTATATATTCTTAGTTATTGTTTCTATACGTCTAATGGACAACCCCTATATATCCTTTGTTATTGTTCCTATCCGCCTAATGGACATCACCTATATATCCTTAGTTATTGTTTCTATCCATCTAATGGACATCCCCTATATATCCTTGGTTATTGTTCCTATCCGTCTAATGGACATCCCCTATATATCCTTAGTTATTGTTCCTATCCGTCTAATGGACATCTCCTATATATACTTAGTTATTGTTCCTATCCGCCTAATGGACATCCCCTATATATACTTAATTTTTATTCCTATCCGCCTAATGGATATCCATGATTATTCTTAGTTATTGTTCCTATCCGCCTAATGGACATCCCCTATATATACTTAGTTATTGTTCCTATCCGCCTAATGGACATCCCCTATATATCCTTAGTTATTGTTACTATCCGCCTAATGGACATCTCCTATATATCCTTAGTAATTGTTCCTATCCGCCTAATGGACATCCCCTATATATCCTTAGTAATTGTTCCTATCCGCCTAATGGACATCCCCTATATATCCTTAGTTATTGTTGTTCTATCCGTCTAATGGACATCCTATATATCCTTATATGTTCCTATTGTCTAATGGACATCCCCTATATATCCTATGTTCCTATCCGCCTAATGGACATCCCCTATATATCCTTAGTTATTGTTCCTATCCGCCTAATCCCCTATATTATCCTTAGACATCACCTATATATCCTTAGTTATTGTTCCTATCCGTGTAATGGACATCCCCTATATATCCTTAGTCATTGTTCCTATCCGCCAAATGGACATCCCCTATATATCCTTAGTTATTGTTCCTATCCGCCTAATGGACATCCCCAATATATCTTTAATTATTGTTTCTATCCGTCTAATGGACATCCCCCATATATCCTTAGTTATTGTTCCTATCCGCCTAATGGACATCCCCTATATAGCATTAGTTGTTTTTCCTGTCCGTCTAGTGAACATCTCCTATATATCCTAAGTTAGTGTTCCTAATCGTCTAATGAACATCCCCTGTATATACTTAATTTTTATTCCTATCCGCCTAATGGACATCGCCTATATATCCTTAGTTATTGTTCCTATCCGGCCAATGGACATCCCCGATATATCCTTAATTATTGTTTCTATTACTCTAATGGACATCTCCTATATATCCTTAGTTATTGTTTCTAAACGTTTAAAGCACATCCCCTATATATCCTTAGTTATCGTTCCTTCCGC
The DNA here is from genome assembly GCF_031769215.1 of Ylistrum balloti. Classification (NCBI taxonomy): domain Eukaryota; kingdom Metazoa; phylum Mollusca; class Bivalvia; order Pectinida; family Pectinidae; genus Ylistrum; species Ylistrum balloti. The sequence goes on from NW_026782546.1 coordinate 709,941, forward strand.
CTAATGGACATCCCCTATATATCCTTAGTTATCGATCCTATCCGCCTAATGGACATCCCCTATATATCCTTAGTTATTAATTCTATCCGTCTAATGGACATCCCCTATATATCCTTAGTTTTTTTTCCTCTCCGTCTAATGGACATCCCCTATATATCCTTAGTTATTGTTCCTATCCGCCTAATGGACATCCCCTATATATCCTTAGTTATTGTTCCTATCTGCCTAATTGACATCCCCTATAGATCCTTAGTTATTGTTCCTATCCGCCTAATGGACATCCCCTATATATCCTTAGTTATTGTTCCTATCCGTCTAATGGACATCCCCTATATATCCTTAGTTATTGTTCCTATCCGCCTAATGGACATCCCCTATATATCCTTAGTTATTGTTCCTATCCGCCTAATGGATGTCTCCTATATATCCGTAGTTATTGTTCCTATCCGTCTAATGGACATCTCCTATATATACTTAGTTATTGTTCCTATCCGTCTAATGGATATCTCCTATATATATACATAGTTATCGTTCCTGTCTGTCTAATGGACATCTCCTATATATACTTAGTTATTGTTCCTATCCGTCTAATGGACATCTCCTATATATCCTTAGTTATTGTTCCTATCCATCTAATGGACATCCCTATATATACTTAGTTATTGTTCCTATCCGTCTAATGGACATCCATAATATATACTTAGTTATTGTTCCTATCCGTCTAATGGATATCCCCTATATATCCTTAGTTATTGTTCCTATCCGCCTAATGGACATCCCCTATATATCCTTAGTTATTGTTCCTATCCGCCTAATGGACATCCATATATATCCTATATATCTGTCTAATGGACATCCCCTATATATCCTTAGTTATTGTTTCTATCCGTCTAATTGACATCCCATATATATTCTTAATTATTGTTCCTATCCGCCTAATGGACATCCCTTATATATCCTTAGTTATTGTTTCTATCCGTCTAATTGACATCCCATATATAGCATTAGTTATTGTTCCTGTCCGTCTAATGGATATCTCATATATATACATAGGTATTGTTCCTATCTGTCTAATGAACATCTCCTATATATACATAGTTATTGTTTCTGTCAGTCTAATGAACATCTCCTTTATATCCTTAGTTATTGTTCCTATCCGTCTAATGGACATCTCCTATATATACTTAGGTATTGTTCCTATCTGTCTAATGGACATCTCCTATATATACTTAGGTATTGTTCCTATCCGCCTAATGGACATCCTTTATATATCCTTAGTTATTGTTTCTATCCGTCTAATTGACATCCCATATATATTCTTAATTATTGTTTCTATCCGTCTAATTGACATCCCCTATATATCCTTAGTTATTGTTTCTATCCGTCTAATGGACATCCCATATATCCTTAGTTATTGTTCCTATCCGCCCAATGGACATCCCCTATATATCCTTAGTTATTGTTTCTATACGTCTAATTGACATCCCATATATATCTTCAGTTATTGTTCCTATCTGTCTAATGGACATCCCCTATATATCCTTAAGTATTGTTGCTATCCATCTAATTGACATTCCCTATATATACTTAGTTACTGTTCCTATCCGTGTAATGGACATCCCCTATATATCTTTAGTTATTGTTTCTAATGAACATCTCCTATATAACTTTAGTTATTGTTTCTATCCGCCTAATGGACATCCCCTATATAGCATTAGTTATTGTTCCTGTCCGTCTAATGGATATCTCCTATATATACATAGGTATTGTTCCTATCTGTCTAATGAACATCTCCTATATACACTTAGTTATTGTTTCTGTCCGTCTAATGGACATCCCATATATATCCTTAGTTATTGTTCCTGTCATTCTATTTGACATCTCCTATATATCCTTAGTAATTGTTCCTATCCGCTTAATGGACATCTCCTATATATCCTTAGTAATTGTTCCTATCCGCCTAATGACCATCCCCTATATATCCTTAGTAATTGTTCCTATCCGCCTAATGGACATCCCCTATATATCCTTAGTTATTGTTCCTATCCGTCTAATGGACATCCCCTATATATCCTTAGTTATTGTTCCTATCCGTCTAATGGACATCCCCTATATATCCTTAGTTATTGTTCCTATCCGCCTAATGGACATCCCCTATATATCCTTAGTTATTGTTCCTATCCGCCTAATGGACATCCCCTATATAGCATTAGTTGTTTTTCCTGTCCGTCTAGTGAACATCTCCTATATAACCTAAGTTATTGTTTCTAAACATCTGATGGACATCCCCTATATGTCCTTAGTTATTTTTTCTAATGGACATCCCATATATAGCCTTAGTTATTGTTTCTGTCCGTCTAATGGACATCCCATATATAGCCTTAGTTATTGTTCCTATCCGTGTAATGGACATCTCCTATATATACTTAGGTATTGTTCCTATCTGTCTAATGGACATCTCCTATATATCCTTAGTTATTGTTTCTAACGAACATCTCCTATATAACCTTAGTTATCATATCTATCCGCCTAATGGACATCCCATATATATTCTTAGTTATTGTTCCTATCCGCCTAATGGACATCCCTTATATATCCTTAGTTATTGTTTCTATCCGCCTAATGGACTTTCCCTATATATCCTTAGTTATTATTCATATCCGCCTAATGGACATCCCCTATATATCCTTAGTAATTGTTCCTATCCGCCTAATGGACATCCCCTATATATCCTCATTTATTGTCTCTATCCGCCTAATGGACATCCCCTAAATATCCTTAGTTATTGTTCCTATAGGCCTAATGGACATCCCCTATATATCCTTAGCAATTGTTCCTATCCGCCTAATGGACATCCCCTATATATCCTTAGTTATTGTTTCTATCCGTCTAATGGACATCCCCTATATATCCTTAGTTATTGTTCCTATCCGCCTAATGGACATCCCCTATATATCCTTAGTTATTGTTCCTATCCGTCTAATGGACATCCCCTAAATATCCTTAGTTATTGTTCCTATCCGCTAATGAACATCTCCAACATATCCTTAATTATTGTTCCTATCCGCCTAATGGACATATTCCTATATATCCTTAGCAATTGTTTCTATCCGCCTAATGGACATCCCCTATATATTCTTACTTTTGTTCCTATCCCTCTAATGGATATCCCCTAAATATCCTTAGTTATTGTTCCAATCCGCCTGATGGACATCCCCTATATATCCTTAGTTATTGTTCCTATCCGCCTAATGGACATCCCCTATATATCCTTAGTTATTGTTCCTATCCGCCTAATGGACATCCCCTATATATCCTAAATTTTTGTTACTTTCCCCCTAATGGACATCCCTTATATATCCTGAGTTATTGTTCCTATCGTGTAATGGACATCCCCTATATATCCTTAGTTATTGTTCCTATCCGCCTAATGGACATCTCTTATATAAACTTAGTTATTGTTCCTATCTGCCTAATGGACATATCCCATATATCCTTAGTTATTGTTTCTAATCGTCTAATGGACATCCCCTATATATCCTTAGCAATTGTTCCTATCCGCCTAATGGACATCCCCTATATATCCTCAGTTATTGTCTCTATCCGCCTAATGGACATCCCCTGTATATCCTTAGTTATTGTTCCTATCCGCCTAATGGACATCCCCTATATATCCTTAGTTATTGTTCCTATCCTCCTAATGGACATCCCCTATATATCCTTAGTTATTGTTCCTATCCGCCTAATGGACATCCCCTATCTATCCTTAGTTATTGTTCCTATCCACCTAATGGACATCTGCTAAATATCCTTAGTTATTGTTCCTATCCGCCTAATGGACATCCCCTCAATATCCTTAGTAGTTGTTCCTATCCGCCTAATGGACATCCCCTATATATCCTTAATTATTGTTCCTATCCATCTAATCGACATCCGCTTAATATCCTTAGTTATTGTTCCTATTCGCTTAATGGACATCCCCTATATATCCTCATTTATTGTCTCTATCCGCCTAATGGACATCCCCTATATATCCTTAGTTATTGTTCCTATCCGCCTAATGGACATCCCCTATATATCCTTAGTTATTGTTCCTATCCGCCTAATGGACATCTCCTATATATCCTTAGTTATTGTTCCTATCCGCCTAATGGACATCCCCTAAATATCCTTAGTTATTGTTCCAATCCGCCTGATGGACATCCCCTATATATCCTTAATTCTTGTTAGTATCCCCCTAATGGACATCCCTTATATATGCTCGGTTATTGTTCCTATTCGTCTATTGGACATCCCCTATATATCCTTAGTTATTGTTGCTATCCGCCTAATGGACATCCTCTATATATCCTTAGTTATTGTTCCTATCCGCCTAATGGACATCTCCTACACATCCTCAGATATTGTTCCTATCCGTCTAATGGACATCCCCTATATATCCTTAGTTATTGTTCCTATCCGCCTAATGGACAATCCCTATATATCCTTAGTTATTGTTCCTATCCGTCTAATGGACATCCCCTATATATCCTTAGTTATTGTTTCTATCCGTCTAATGGACATCCCCTATATATCCTTAGTTATTGTTCCTATCCGCCTAATGGACATCCCCTAAATATCCTTAGTTATTGTTCCTATCCGCTTAATGGACATCCCCTATATATCCTTAGTTATTGTTTCTATCTGCCTAATTGACATCTCCCATATATCCTCAGTTATTGTTCACATCCGCCTAATGGACATCTCCTATATATCCGAAGTAATTGTTCCTATCCACCTAATGGACATCCCCTATATATCCTTAGCAATTGTTCCTATCCACCTAAAGGACATCCCCTATATATCCTTAGTTATTGTTCCTATCGGTCTAATGAACATCCCCTAAATATCCTTAGTTATTGTTCCTATCCGCCAAATGGACATCCCCTATATATCCTCAGTTATTGTTCCTATCCGCCTAATGGACATCCCCTATATATCCTTAGTTATTGTTCCTATCCGCCTAATGGACATCCCCTATATATCCTTAGTTATTGTTCCTATAGGCCTAATGGACATCCCCTATAAATGATTAACAAATCTTCCTATCCGTCTAATGGACATCCCCTAAAGATCCTTAGTAATTGTTCCTATCCGCCTAATGGACATCTCCCATATATCCTTAGTTATTGGTTCTAATCGTCTAATAGACATCTCCTAAATATCCTTAGTTATTGTTCCTATCTGCCTAATGGACATAACCTATCTATCCTTAGTTATTGTTCCTATCCGCCTAATGGACATCCCCTAAATATCCTTAGTTATTGTTCCTATCCGCCTAATGGACATCCCCTATATATTCTTACATCTGTTCCTATCCCTCTAATGGATATCCCTTATATATCCTTAGTTATTGTTTCTAATCATCTAATGGACATCCCCTATATATCCTTAGCAATTGTTCCTATCCGCCTAATGGACATCCCCTATATATCCTTAGTTATTGTTCCTATAGGCCTAATGGACATCCCCTATAAATGATTAGCAAATGTTCCTATCCGTCTAATGGACATCCCCTATATATCCTTAGTTATTGTTCCTATCCGTCTAATGGACATCCCCTATATATTCTTAGTAATTGCTCCTATCCGCCTAATGGACATCCCCTATATATCCTTAGTTATTGTTCCTATCCGTCTAATGGACATCCCCTATATATCCTTAGTTATTGTTCCTATCCGCCTAATGGACATCACCTATATATCCTTAGTTATTGTTTCTATCCATCTAATGGACATCCCCTATATATCCTTAGTTATTGTTCCTATCTGCCTAATGGACATCCCCTATAAATCCTTACTTATTGTTCCTATCTGCCTAATGGACATCCCGTAAATATCCTTAGTTATTTTTCCTATCCGCCTAATGGACATCTCCTATATATCCTTAGTTATTGTTCCTATCCGCCTAATGGACATCCCCTATATATCCTTAGTTATTGTTCCTATCCGCCTAATGGACATCCCCTATATATCCTTAGTTATTGTTCCTATCTGCCTAATGGATATCCCCTAAATATCCTTAGTTATTGTTCCTATCCACCTAATACACATCTCCTGTATAAACTTAGTTATTCTTCATATCTTCCTAATGGACATATCCCATATATCCTTAGTTATTGTTCCTATCCGCCTAATGGACATCCCCTATATATCCTTAGTTATTGTTCCTATCCACCTAATGGACATCTCCTATATAAACTTAGTTATTGTTCCTATCTGCCTAATGGACATATCCCATATATCCTTAGTTATTGTTTCTAATCGTCTAATGGACATCCCCTATATATCCTTAGTTATTGTTCCTATTCGTCTATTGGACATCCCCTATATATCCTTAGTTATTGTTCCTATCTGCCTAATGGACATCCCCTATATATCCTTAGTCATTGTTCCTATCCACCTAATGGATATCCCCTATATATCCTTTGTTATTGTTCCTCTCCGCCTAATGGACATCCCCATATATCCTCAGTTATTGTTCCTAATCTGTCTAATGGACATCCCCATTATATCCTTAGTTGTTTTTTATTGTTTCTATCCGCCTAATGGACATCCCCTTTATATCCTCAATTATTGTTCCTAATCGTCTAATGGACATCCCCTTTACATCCTTAGTTATTGTTTCTATCCGCCTAATGGACATCCCCTATATATCCTTAGTTATTGTTCCTATCCGGCTAATGGACATCCCCTATATATCCTTAGTTATTGTTCCTATCCGTCTAATGGACATCCCCTATATATCCTTAGTTATTGTTCCTATCCGTCTAATGGACATCCCCTATATATCCTTAGTTATTGTTCATCTCCACCTAATGGAAATCCATTATAAATCCTTAGCAAATGTTCCTATCCGTCTAATGGACATCCCCTATATATCCTTAGTTATAGTTCCTATCCGCCTAATGGACATCTCCTTTATAAACTTAGTTATTGTTCCTATCTGCCTAATGGACATCTCCCATATATCCTTAGTTATTGTTCCTATCCGCCTAATGGACATCCCATAAATATCCGTAGTTATTGTTCCTCTCCGCCAAATGGACATCTCCTATATATCCTTAGTTATTGTTCTTCTCCACCTAATGGACATCCCCTATATATCCTCAATTCTTGTTACTATCCCCGTAAAGGACATCCCTTATATATCCTCAGTTATTGTTCCTATCCTCCTAATGGACATCCCCTATATAACCTTAGTTATTGTTCCTATCCACCTAATGTACATCCCCTATAAATCCTTACCAAATGTTCCTATACGTCTAATGGACATCCCCTATATATCCTTAGTTATTGTTCCTATCCGCCTAATGGACATCCCCTATATATCCTTAGTTATTGTTCCTATCCGGCTAATGGACATGTCCTATATATCCTTAGTTATTGTTCCTATCCGGCTAATTGACATCCCCTATATATCCTTAATTATTGTTCCTATCCGTCTAATGGACATCCCCTATATATCCTTAGTTATTGTTCCTATCCGCCTAATGGACATCCCCTATATATCTTTAATTATTGTTCCTATCCGCCTAATGGACATCCCCTAAAGATCCTTAGTAATTGTTCCTATCCGCCTAATGGACATCCCCTATATATCCTCAGTTATTGTTCCTATTCGTCTAATGGACATCCCCTTTACATCCTTAGTTATTGTTTCTATCCGCCTAATGGACATCCCCTCTATATCCTTAGCAATTGTTCCTATCCGCCTAATGGATATCCCCTAAATATCCTTAGTTATTGTTCCTATCCGTGTAATGGACATCCCCTAAATATCCTTAGTTATTGTTCTTATCCTCCTAATGGACATCCACTATATATCCTTAGTTATTGTTCCTATCCGTCTAATGGATATCCCCTCAATACCCTTAGTAATTGTTCCTATCCGTCTAATCGACATCCCCTAAATATCCTTAGTTATTGTTCCTAACCGCCTAATGGACATCACCTATATATCCTCAGTTATTGTCTCTATCCGTGTAATGGACATCCCCTATATATCCTTAGCAATTGTTCCTATCCGCCTAATGGACATCCCCTATATATCCTTAGTTATTGTTCCTATCTTCCTAATGGACATATCCCATATATCCTGAGTTATTGTTCCTATTCGTCTAATGGACATCCCCTATATATCCTTAGTTATTGTTTCTATACGTCTAATTGACATCCCATATATATTCTTAGTTATTGTTTCTATCCACCTAATCCCCTATATATCCTCAGTTATTGTCTCTATCCGCCTAATCGATATCCCTTATATACCCTCAGTTATTTTCTGTAACCGCCTAATGGACATTTCCTAAATATCCTTAGTTATTGTTCCTATCCCCCTAATGGACATCCCCTATATATCCTCAGTTATTGTTCCTATCCACCTAATGGTTCCTTAGTTATTGTTCCTATGCCCCTAATGGACATCCCCTATATATCCTCAATTCTTGTTACTATCCCCGTAATGGACATCCCTTATATATCCTCAATTATTGTTCCTATCCGCCTAATGGACATCCCCTATATATCCCCTAAATATCCTTAGTTATTGTTCCTATAGGCCTAATGGACATCCCCTATATATCCTTAGCAATTGTTCCTATCTGCCTAATGGACATCCTCTATATATCCTTAGTTATTGTTTCTAATCGTGTAATGGACATCCCCTATATATCATTAGTTATTGTTCCTATCAGCCTAATGGATATCCCCTATATATCCTTTGTAATTGTTCCTATCCGCCTAATGGATATCTCCTATATACACTTAGTTTTTGTTCCTATCTTTCTAATAGACATATGCCATATATCCTTAGTTATTGTTCCTATCTGTCTATTTGACATCTCCTATATATCCTTAGTAATTGTTCCTATCCGCCTAATGGACATCCCCTATATATCCTCAGTTATTGTCTCTATCCGCCTAATGGACATCCCCTATATATCCTTAGTTATTGTTCCTATCCGCCTAATGGACATCCCCAATATATCTTTAATTATTGTTTCTATCCGTCTAATGGATATCCCCTCAATATCCATAGTAGTTCTTCCTATCCGCCTAATGGACATCCCCTATAAATCCTTACCAAATGTTCCTATACGTCTAATGGACATCCCCTATATATCCTTAGTTATTGTTCGTATCTGCCTAATGGACATCACCTAAATATCCTTAGTTATTGTTCCTATCCGCCTAATGGACATCCCCTTTATATCCTTAGTTATTGTTCCTATCCGCCTAATGGACATCCCCTATATATCCTTAGTTATTGTTCCTATCCGCCAAATGGACATCCCCTATATATCCTTAGTTATTGTTCCTATCCGCCTAATGGACATCCCCAATATCTCCTTAGCAATTGTTCCTATCCGCCTAATGGACATCCCCTATATATACTTATTTATTGTTTCTATCCGTCTAATCGACATCCCCTTTATATCCTTAGCTATTGTTCCTATCCGCCTAATGAACATCCCCTATATATCCTTAGTTATTGTTCCTATCCGCCAAATGGACATCCCCTATATATCCTTAGTTATTGTTCCTATCCGCCTAATGGACATCCCCTATATATCCTTAGTTATTGTTCCTATCCGCCTAATGGACATCCCCTATATATCCTCAGTTATTGTCTCTATCCGCCTAATCGACATCCCCTATATATCCTTAATTATTGTTCCTATCCGCCTAAGAGACATCCCCTAAATATCCCTAGTTATTGTTCCTATCCCCTTAATGGACATCCCCTATATATCCTCATTTATTGTCTCTATCCGCCTAATGGACATCCCCTATATATCCTTAGTTATTGTTCCTATCCGCCTAATGGACATCCCCTATATATCCTTAGTTATCGTTCCTCCCGCCTAATGGACATCCTCTATATATTCTTAATTATCATTCCTATCCGACTAATGGACATCCCTTGTATATTCTTAGATATTGTTCCTATCCGCCTAATGGACATCCCCTATATATCCTTAGTTATTGTCTCTATCCGCATAATGTACATCCCCTATATATCTTTAATTATTGTTCCTATCCGCCTAATGGACATCCCCTAAATATCCTTAGTAATTGTTCCTATCCGCCTAATGGACATCCCCTATATATCCTGAATTCTTGTTACTATCCCCGTAATGGACATCACTTATATATCCTTAGTTATTGTTCCTATCCGCCTAATGGACATCCCCAATATCTCCTTAGCAATTGTTCCTATCCGCCTAATGGACATCCCCTATATATCCTTAGTTTTCGTTCCTTCCCCCTAATGGACATCCCCTATCTATCCTTAGTTATTGTTCCTATCCACTTAATGGACATCCCACGTATATTGTTAGTTATTGTTCCTATCCGCCTAATGGACATCCCCTATACATGCTTAGTAATTGTTCCAATCCGCCTAATGGACATCTCCTATATATACTTAGTTATTGTTCCTATGGACATCCCCTAATGGACATCCCCTATATATCCTTAGTTATTGTTCCTATCCGCCTAATGGACATCCCTATATATCCTATATATCCTTAGTTATTGTTCCTATCCGCCTAATGGACATCCCCAACATATCCTTAGTTATTGTTCCTATCCGCCTAATGGACATATCCCTATATATCCTAGTTAGCCTAATTGACATTCCTATATATCCTTAGTTATTGTTCCTATCCGCCTAATGGACATCCCCAATATCTCCTTAGCAATTGTTCCTATCCGCCTAATGGATATCCCCTATATATCCTTAGTTATTGTTCCTATCCGCCTAATGGACATCCCCTATATATCCTTAGTTATTGTTCCTATCCGCCTAATGGACATCCCCTAAATATCCTTATTTATTGTTCCTATCCGCCTGATGGACAACCCCTATATATCTTTAATTATTGTTCCTATTCGCCTAATGGACATCCCCTAAAGATCCTTAGTAATTGTTCCTATCCGCCTAATGGACATTTCCTAAATATCCTTAGTTATTGTTCCTATCCGCCAAATGGTCATCCCCTATATATCCTCAGTTATTGTTCCTCTCCGCCTAATGGACATCCCCTATATATCCTGAATTCTTGTTACTATCCCCGTAATGGACATCACTTATATATCCTTAGTTATTGTTCCTATCCGCCTAATGGACATCCCCTATATATCCTTAGTTATTGTTCCTATCCGCCTAATGGACATCCCCTATATATCCTTAGTTATTGTTCCTATCCGCCTAATGGACATCCCCTATACATCCTTAGTTATTGTTCCTATTCGCCAAATGGACATCCCCTATATATCCTTAGTTATTGTTCCTATCCGCCTAATGGACATCCCCTATATATCCTTAGTTATTGTTCCTATCCGCCTAATGGACATCCTCTATATATCCTTAGTTATTGTTCACATCTGTCTAATGGACATCCCCTATATATCCTTAGTTATTGTTCCTATCCGCCTAATGGACATCCCCTATATTTCCTTAGTTATTGTTCCTATCCGCCTAATGGACATCCCCTATATATCCTCAGTTATTGTTCCTATCCTAATGGACATCCCCTATATATCCTATGGACATCTAATGGACCCTATATATCCTTAGTTATTGTTCCTATCCATCTAATGGACATCCCCTATATATCCTTAATAATTGTTTCTATCCGCCTAATGGACATCCCCTATATATCCTTAGTTACTGTTCCTATCCGTTTAATGGACATTCCCTATATATCTTTATTTATTGTTCCTATCTGCCTAATGGACATCCCCTATATATCCTTAGTTATTGTTCTTATCCGTCTAATGGACATCCCCTAAATATCCTTAGTTATTGTTCCTATCCGCCTAATGGACATCTCCTATATATCCTTAGTAATTGTTCCTATCCGCCTAATGGACATCCCCTATATATCCTCAGTTATTGTCTCTATCCGCCTATTTGACATCCCCTATATATCCTTAGTTATTGTTCCTATCCGCCTAATGGACATCCCCTATATCTCCTTAGCAGTTGTTCCTATCTGCCTAATGGACATCCCCTATATATCCTTAGTTATTGTTCTTATCCGTCTAATGGACATCCCCTAAATATCCTTAGTTATTATAAGCGATAAAGTATTGTTGGTACCTGCGCACTTGCATCTAGTAGTTTGTCCATTAGACGTAAGCGGGAAGGTTGAGGAATTCGAAGTGAAGTAAACATTGAAATCCACATCTGATTCTGAAACTTTTCAAAACGCAACAAAAATGTCGACAAAACGGAGGACCAGACAGAATAGCAAACGAGTATTTCAGCTGTCTGGCTTTGCTGATGTGGAAAGGAAGGAAATGGGAAAGATGATCACGAGATTGGGTGGAATCGACTTCGATTCTCAGGTTTGCCTTATTTTTAGTTTACTTTTCCGTATTTTGCAATGCGTGTACTTTAACTTTGCATATGGTTGAAGTTTGACGAGTGAATTTGAGATTGCTGTGTAGAATGCTGCCTATAGGCCTACTCGTCTCGACGTTTTAATTTTTGAACGCTTTTCCCATCCACACCTGTTAGTTTTTTAAATCTCTTAAATTTATTAGTGTTATTATTGTTATGGAAATTATATTCACTGCCAAAACGAGATTCACTTCTCATAGTCCACACTAATGGTACCATAGAAATGTATGGAGCACAGGTAGATACGATTATATAACACCAGTAAGAAGAGGGGATTTAGATGACTTAACAGGTCAGTGAACACCCCCACTGGTCAACTGAACATGTACAAGTTTGTAAGATCACTAAATTTTGTCTAAAGAAAATATATGATTATACAGAAGGCAAGCTTTATATCCTGTAAAGTTTTTATTTCAAGTTTCATTGCCCATCATTGAGGACCCCTTTGATCCATCATTATTTGTTTGGGCTGACGTAACAAGTCCTATTAGCTTAACACAACCTGTTTTTAATGCCAATATCCCTGTACATCTATACTGTAATATCATGTAACTAAGTCTGGTTTCAGTCCCTCAAAGCTTGGTTAGAGTTAGCCACTGGTTACTGAAATAATTTGATTGCTTCCACTGAGAAAACAAGGACATTAAAAAAAATATCAATCTGGCTGGTCTCAACAAATTTGTAAAATACTATGATAAAGAATGACCCATATTTTGTTTAATTCTTATTTCAAGGGGTCCAACCTAAACTGTAGGTCACGGCCTAACTATCCCCAGTCACAACCAAAATGGCGGCGACCATCCGCTTCACGACACAGCGGTGAGTAAAATAAGTGTTTTGTCTGCTTACAGAGAACGTTCCTTATCACATCAATATTGCGTTTCGGATCTAGAGGAATTTATCTTTATATTCGTGCAACGAATTCACAATATAAGCCAGTCCTGTAAAAATAAACGTGAAAAAACCTCAGTGTTTTGACAGTCAAAACTGGTATCGAGGTCGGTTTTCCTACTTATTTGACTAATATATTACATATCAAACATTTGTATGGTGTAACGATAACAGAATATGCAATATAAAACCTGAATTGTGTAAAAGCAATACGGGTACTGGTATATGAAACACCCACTGGTTCGATTTTTGTTAGTTTAGGAAAACCTTCGTCGGTCACGCCGAGTTTAGGACAATGTATAGTCTACCACAATGTCCATAAATGATCTTCTCACGCATGTTATCTTTGGTTAATTTCAGAAATGAAAAGAAAAAAACGTAAACTGTCACTGTCCCTTCATAGGGCAAGGAAAAGGAAAATCATGTTTACACCAAGTAGATCAACATCGAAGAAATTTAGACCAATAATCTGTTCTCCCGGTTTAATCCCACCAATCAGTTCATCTCCCTGCAGCCTAATATTACCAAAAGGACTACAATCATCTCGAAGTCCGACTGTTTTAAATGGCTCGCCCATTCGGTCACGCCGTTTTCGAAAAAGACTAGACTTGTCCTTTAGAAAACATAGTTCCAGCACTCACAAGAGTGACAATTGGGAAGATATAATTTGCCTGTAAAAATGGGAATGACGAAAATGACATCCTAACCTCTATTGGACCAACGAAGGTGTGCCTAATAAGTCCGAAATTGAAACAGTGTGTTATTCATAAGCCATAATTTGCAATTATGTTATACAATTCGGGTTTTATATTGCATATTCTGTTATTGTTACACCATACAAATGTTTGATATGTAATATATTAGTCAAATAAGTAGGAAAACCGACCTCGATACCAGTTTTGACCGTCAAAACACTGAGGTTTTTTCACGTTTATTTTTACAGGACTGGCTTATATTGTGAATTCGTTGCACGAATATAAAGATAAATTCCTCTAGATCCGAAACGCAATATTGATGTGATACGGAACGTTCTCTGTAAGCAGACAAAACACTTATTTTACTCACCGCTGTGTCGTGAAGCGGATGGTCGCCGCCATATTGGTTGTGACCGGGGATAGTTAGGCCGTGACCTACGGTTTAGGTTGGACCCCTTGTATTTGAAAATGTTTACTAACCACTTAATGCTAATCAAACTTTGACCTACTTGGGGTCAGATGTATAGGATACTGATAGGTAAGTAATTCTCCTCTTATTAAATACTATGGTCAGGGTCATAGTTTAGTTAGAATGTTCTCATTCTGTCTCTCTAACCCCTTTAAAGGGAGGAGAATATGTAAGGTTCTCTAGTCAGCAATATTTTATCACATCCAATAAAGAAAAGCCCCCACCCCTACTCATATATATGTTAGCATTGCCACAGAGATTGGATGTTTTGTATGTGAAATAATAGTTATCATGTAATTGCAATTAAGAAATATGATCTTGATGCATGCCTTTTTAGTAAAAATACTGTAATAACTGTTTGAATTCATGTATGAAATGTTGGATTCTGGTTGTATTTGTCTGGTCAGGTGATGTGGTTGTTGTTATGTCATATATATATAATGACAAGACAATGTGTCAAAGTAGTGCCATCTCAAACAATAGAGTATGGCATAAGTTTAACTATTATGTAAAATGATCAAATCTTAGAACATTATGTAAAAAGGTCTTCTTTTACAGAGTTTTAGGGCAAATTGCACACATATTGTGTGTAAGAAATTATCAAGGAGTGAAAAATTTCTTGGGGGATGTGCTACTGCCATGTGGATCTTGCATCCAAGTTACATCCGAGAGTCATCAAAGATGGGCCATTGGCTTGATGAGAAATACTTTGACTGGAGCCAGATTGATACAGCTGATGCAAAAAATGTCCCTGCAGATATTAAGGAAGCACCTCGAAGATGGCGCTATCTTTTTGAAGTTTTTGGAACAACTGCATTTGCTGGCTGGAAAACTGCTGTAGTTGTCAGTAGTGCAAAAAAGGCTTCCGTGTATAAAAGGTTAGACCAGTTCTTTGCAGTTTTGTTGCCATTGTCTTATGATAAAAAGGTCTAGGAGGGGGTCACATTTTGATGATCGAAATGTTTTTGTGAAAGAGGAAATAACAGTATAAGGGATAATTAATCGTTTCCTATTTAATATCATAGGTATTTCACAAGATTGACACAATATTTATTACATGTGAAAAATATACCTATATTTCTTATATGATATTTTTAACAGGCACTCACTAATTTTTTCAAATAAAAAACAGAAAAACAAAGAAAGGAAAAAAAATCTCAAAACCCTGATACAAACATTAAAACAAATAGTTTTCATAAAGTTAAACAAATACAGGTGTATTAGCACAATACTCTTGACAACAAGACAACATCATTTTAAACTTGCTCTGCTTGGTATTCTACCATTTTATGCCTGGTAAGAATCATTTGCAAACTGTTTTTAGGTACTAGATTAGAGAACTTAAAATACAACCCTCACTTAGTTCATGTCTGAACAAAAAGACTACCAATCTTTTATGCAGTGACTAGAGAGAACCGCTTTCTTGGTCAAAACTACAAAAGTTATGTCATCACTTGAAAAATTATATCATCCCTAAACATTTCTTATGTCATCACTCCACTGATGATGAATGAAAATTTAACCAAATTGATATTCCTATATTTCTTTTGCAAAAAATTAATTAATTCTTTTGTGTTTACCTACAGATAAAATGTCTTGGTGTATATCAAATAGGACCCTGTGTATATCAGTTTATAACAGCTTGATGTGTCAGTTAAATCAGACTTTGTTTGTCAGTTAAATAGGACTTTGTATGTCAGTTAAATATGACTGTGTATCAGTTAAATATAACTTTGTGTATCAGTTAAATAAAGGTTTGTGTATCACTTAAATAGGACTTTGTATGTCAGTTAAATATGACTATTTATCAGTGAAATATAGATTTGTGTATCAGTTAAATAGGACTTTGTATATCAGTTAATAACAGCTTTCTGTGTCAATTAAATATGACCGTGTATCAGTTAAATATAACTTTGTGTATCAGTTAAATAAAGGTTTGTGTATCACTTAAATAGGACTTTGTATGTCAGTTAAATATGACTATTTATCAGTGAAATATAGATTTGTGTATCAGTTAAATAGGACTTTGTATATCAGTTAATAACAGCTTTCTGTGTCAATTAAATATGACTGTGTATCAGTTAAATAAGACCTTGTATGTCAGTTAAATATGACTGTGTATCACTTAAATATAGCTTTGTGTATCAGTTAAATAGGACCTTGTATATCAGTTAAATATAACTTTGTGTATCAGTTAATTACAGCTTGATGTGTCAGTTAAATCAGACTTTGTTTGTTAGTTAAATAGGACTTAGTATGTCAGTTAAATATAACTTTGTGTATCAGTTAATTACAGCTTTGTGTGTCAGTTAAATCAGACATTGTGTGGCAGTTAAATATGACTTTGTGTGTCAGCAAAATATGACTTTGTTTATCAGTTAAATATATAGCCTTGTGTGTCACTTGAATAAGACTTTGTGTGTCAGTTATATATAGCTTTGTGTATCAGTTAAATAACACTTTGTGTATCAGTTAATTAGGACTTTGTATGTCAGTTAAATATGGCTTTTTGTATCAGTTAAATAGGACTGTGTATCAGTTAAATAAGACCTTGTATGTCATTAAATAAGACCTTGTATCAGTTAAATATGACTGTGTATCAGTTAAATAGGACCTTGTATGTCAGTTAAATATGAGTGTGTATCAATTGAATAAGACCTTGTGTATCAGTTAAATATAACTTTGTTGTGTCGCCTGAAGAACTGGCCTACACTTAGGGATCACTTTGTCTGTCGTCACACGGCGGCGTCCGAACGAAAGCTTTCGGTACTTTTTTCTGTAATGCTTTGAGTTATCAAAATGAAATTTGGTATATGGCTTCTTGTTGCAAGGGTACATATTAAGTTTGATTCCCTGCTGTCTGTTATCCTTTTTGGCAGAGTTATGCCCCTTTTAACTTAGAAAATTCTCTGGGAATATTGTTTTCTTGACTTTCTTTGGTTATGCTTCAAGTTATAGAAATGAAATTTGGTATTACAACTTTATGGTTGATCGTTACACGTCCAGTTCAATTTCTGGGTGACTGTGAAACTTTATGCAGGCGACACATACATTTCCGAGGAACTCTTGTTTTGAGTATCATTGAATATGACTTTGTGCATCATTTAGATATGACTTTGTGTGTCAGTTAAATAGGACTGTGTATCAGTTAACTAGAGCTTTGTTTGTCAGTTAAATAAGACATTGTGTGTCTGTTAAATAGGACTGTGTATCAGTTAAATAGGACTTTGTGTATCAGTTAAATATAGCTTTGTGTGTCAGTTAAATAAGACTTTGTTTGTCAGTTAAATAGGACTTTGTATGTCAGTTAAATATAGCTTTGTGTATCAGTTAAATAAAGCTTTGTGTATCAGTTAAATATGACTTTGTGAATTAGTTAAAGATAGCTTTGTATATCTTTATGAGAAAAATGTAAATGCTATCAATATAGTTAAATGTATATAATATTGTACCTTTGTTTTAGAATATTGGCAAGCAACTCCAAAGTCAGGATAATTTCTATGTCTTAATTTGACACAATTGTGCATTGACTATACGAGTTGTCTGCCTTATCAGATTAATGATATTGAGACTTGTTTGTTTGGAATAATAATTAATACATGCAAAAGAATAGATATGCAGTCTATGCTTAACCTGTATTGAACATAAATCTGAAATTTCAGTTTACTGCATAGTGGTGGGGCTCAGGTGTACAACCTAAAACTGCCTGTCACACAGCCAGAGAAAGTGACCAATACCCTGACCTATGTATTTGCCAATGATAAGTGTGCTGTGCACGTAGCTCACCTCATAGAGTTTGGTGTGCTTTGTCTACAACCAGATTACATAGGTGACTACCTCATCAAGGTAAGCATAGTCTTTGTCTAAAATCATATGCAGCTCACAGGGTTGGCCTGATTGCTACAAAATCTGATGGCCATTTTTTTGGCACTCTAAACAATAATAATATTAAAGTGCTTTGAAACTAAATCATGTAGATATTGTGTAAAAAATATTACTTAATGCTTGTTTACTTTATTTCCGAAAAAAGGGCTTATCACATCTGTGGAAAGCTCAGCAGTGTAATAATGGTCTAGATCATTAGCCTAAAAGCTGAATGCATTCAATGTAAATTTGACAGATTCACATGTTTAGCTTTGATAACAGTAATCTATATTGGAGAGGGTAGTGATGTATATCTTGTCGGTGAATTGTTATTGGCAGGATCCCCCTCCTGATCCACTGGACTATTTAATAAATGTTTCTGAGGATTCCATATTCCTGGATGTATCTCAGAATGACAGGAATAGTCAGATGTCAGATCTAGACCTCACTCAGTCTGGACCACCTAGTAGTGGAAACTCACCAGGGAAAAAGTACCTGTCTCTCCCAGGCCTTACTGATACAAGTAGTCCTGTATTATTACCTCTATCCACCACCAACAACCAGTTAACATCAGTGTCAGACCAAAGTCAGAGTAGACCACCCAGTAGTCGCAGGTCACAGGATAAAGGGAATCTTTCTTCCTCTGGCTATAGTTGTTGTCCTAAACAACTTTTACACCAGCCTGATGATACTGCCTCTAATAGCCAAGTAACTTCAAGTGAGTATAAAACCTTCCCGCCATGGCCTTACCTGTTCTGAGATTCCACCCAGTGATTATATAGTGCCTTATTTGTACAAGAATCCAACCACCTTTTTACCACAAGTTAAAAAATAAAAAAACTTGTGTACAATATTGAAATCTTGAAGCCTATCCAACAGATTTATAAAAAAATGATCAGGTAGCAATAGGTATATATATGATGAGCTCATTATGTTTTTATTTCTTATAAATTTATTTCGATATACTGCAAATGTTTTGTCCACTGTAGATATTCTTTGAAGAATACCCCCATCCCAAATGTCTGCCAAACAACACTCCTCTTCTTTTGTTAATGTGTACACATCAAACATAGTTCCTCCCCAATGTCATTATATCTTAAACAATATTCCCTTTCCCTCCTTGTCTTGTCACTGTACGAGACAAGCCCCGCTGTACATATCAATGTGTCAAAGAAGCCACCATCCTCCTGTATAATGTGTTAAACAAACTCCCCTACTGCTTGTCAATTTGTTAATTGAGACTGTCCCTCTACATCTTAAGTGCTCTTGTCATGTGGCAAGCAAGACCTCCATCTTCACTTGTTATTGCATTAAACAACACCACTCCCACCCAATCCACCACCCCAATGTCAAATATATTAAACAAAACAAGATTCCTTTCCAAGATGTCAGACAAGCCCCCTTCCCATTGGAAAATGGGTTAAGGATGACCCCTCAACTTGATTATTATATGTCAAACAAGTCCCCCTCTTTTGATAGTAGGTTAAACTTGACCCCTCCTCCTCCTTGTCAGTGTGTCAAACAAGCCCCCTTCCCATTGCATAGTGGGATGAAGATAACCCAACTCCTTGTTAATGTGTTCAATAAGCCCTCTCCCCTGTAGGAAAGTGGGTTAAAGATGACCCCCTCCTCCTTGTCAGTGTGTCAAACAAGCCTCCCTCTTCATTGGATAGTGGGTTAAATTTGACCCTTCCCCTTTGTCAATATGTCACAGAAGCCTTCCTCCAAATTGGATAGTGGGTGAAAGATGACCCCTCCCCCACCATGTCATTGTGTCAAACAATGCTCCCCCCCTTTCCTCTATATGTTATACAATACTACTCTGAGTAAACATTGTTAAATAATTGTTTCCATATTCTTTTTTTACAGGAACATACAGAGGAACAAGAAGCAAAAGCAAGGAAGTACTTCCTTCTGTTTGTATAGAAGTAAATGTACCTAATCCCACTCAGCCAGTCCAACTCAGCAACCAAAAGAAACGACAGTTTAGTGAAATCCTAGGAGTTGAAGATGCACTGAAGCAACTAAAGAAACTTAAAGTAATGTTGGTTTATTGATTATATCATATCAAGAATGTAGCAGAATGAAATTTAGTCTTTATTAAACATTGTATGTTGAAAGGGGACATAAAAAGATAAAAAGGGCCTGAGTAAATGTGAAAATAAATAGTAACCCTGTTTTGTTATATATGTGATACAAACAGCCAGTAGAATTCAACTGTTTATATGATGAGGGACAAGATACAAATCAATCGTGTTTTTAAAGATATTAATTTTGGTTGGTGTTGAAGGACAGAATAGAAAATATTGATATGTGTGGTATGTTTGTTTATTCTAATACATATCAAGAACACATAAGAAAAATCTTGAATTATGTTTGTCATAATATGTGTCAAAGATAGAGAACAAAATGTTTTGATGTGGGCTATGTTTGTCTGTCTTGATAGGTTTCTGAGAGAAGATTTCTTTGGAAGCCTGTCAGATGTGTGTTGACAAATAATGAAGACCAGCAGCAGGTACAATTGTCCTAAAACAACTGTATAATGGTTCTTTTTGCCATGTGCAAAGTTCACAATAAAAACTGGAAAATGTAAGATTTTGTCATTGAAGAGCTGGAAACAAAAATAATTATCATAATGAGAGTCATTTTCCTCAATCTTGGAGTTTATAACTTGCACTTTTTGATCCATAAAAAGTAAAGTTTATCCTGTCCTAACTCTATCTATAATCTTTCATGGAACTTGGTGAACACAATAAATACTTTCAGTGTTTATGCACTAGTTATCTATTTTCAGTTTGATTTTGCAGTGCATTATGCTTGCATTGTTACTCAGTATGGGTGAGATGAGGGGTAGTTTCAGTGTATCAAGTTAATCCTAGATTGTAGCTCTAATTACGTGAGGATTATTTTTTGGTGGATAAGAAATCTGAGATAACCGTGTCATTTTATTAGAAACATTACAGCTTCTTATCAAAACAAATGAATAATACATATTGGATGAGCTTCAAGTTTTGAAAACATTCGAGAAAACATACACAAACTCCTACAGGTAAAAGTGAATAATTTTAAGCAAGAAAACATATTCCAATGGAGTTTAATTACAGCATGAAAGTATCATACACAGGTAGCTAGGAATACCTTAATTAAGCAAGAAAACATACACACAAACTCCTACAGCTACCTTAATTAAGCAAGAAAACATACACACAAACTCCTACAGGTAGCTAGGAAACCTGCAGGTAGCTAGGAATACCTTTAAGCAAGAAAACATACACACAAACTCCCTAGCAGGAATACCTAGGAATACCTTAATTAAGCAAGAAAACATACACACAAACTCCTGCAGGTAGCTAGGAATACCTTAATTAAGCAAGAAAACATACACACAAACTCCTACAGGTAGCTAGGAATACCTTAATTAAGCAAGAAAACATACACACAAACTCCTACAGGTAGCTAGGAATACCTTAATTAAGCAAACAATTATACACACAAACTCCTACAGGTAGCTAGGAATACCTTAATTAAGCAGGAAAACATACACACAAACTCCTGCAGGTAGCTAGGAATACCTTAATTAAGCAAAAATTATACACACAAACTCCTGCAGGTAGCTAGGAATACCTTAAATAAGCAAGAAAATATACACACAAACTCCTGCAGGTAGCTAGGAATACCTTAATTAAGCAAGAAAACATACACTCAAATTCCTACAGGTAGCTAGGAATACCATATTTAAGCAAGAAAACATACACAAAAACTCCTACAGGTAGCTAGGAATACCTTAATTAAGCAAGAAAACATACACATAAACTCCTACAGGTAGCTAGGAATACCTTAATTAAGCAAGAAAACATACACACAAACTCCTACAGGTAGCTAGGAATACCTTAATTAAGCAAACAATTATACACACAAACTCCTACAGGTAGCTAGGAATACCATAATTAAGCAGGAAAACATACACACAAACTCCTGCAGGTAGCTGGGAATACCTTAATTAAGCAAGAAAACATACAAACTCCTACAGGTAGCTAGGAATACCTTAATTAAGCAAGAAAACATACACACAAACTCCTGCAGGTAGCTAGGAATACCTTAATTAAGCAAGAAAACATACACACAAACTCCTGCAGGTAGCTAGGAATACCTTAATTAAGCAAGAAAACATACATACAAACTCCTGCAGGTAGCTAGGAATACCTTAAGTAAGCAAGAAAACATTCACACAAACTCCTACAGGTAGCTGGGAATACCTTAATTAAGCAAGAAAACATACAAACTCCTACAGGTAGCTAGGAATACCTTAATTAAGCAAGAAAACATACAAACTCCTACAGGTAGCTAGGAATACCTTAATTAAGCAAGAAAACATACACACAAACTCCTACAGGTAGCTAGGAATACCTTAATTAAGCAAGAAAACATACACACAAACTCCTGCAGGTAGCTAGGAATACCTTAATTAAGCAAGAAAACATACACACAAATCCTGCAGGTAGCTAGGAATACCATAATTAAGCAAGAAAACATACAAACTCCTACAGGTAGCTAGGAATACCTTAATTAAGCAGGAAAACATACACACAAACTCCTGCAGGTAGCTGGGAATACCTTAATTAAGCAAGAAAACATACAAACTCCTACTGGTAGCTAGGAATACCTTAATTAAGCAAGAAAACATACACACAAACTCCTACAGGTAGCTAGGAATACCTAGGAATACCTTAATTAAGCATAAAAACATACACTCAAATTCCTACAGGTAGCTAGGAATACCTTAATTAAGAAAGAAAACATACACACAAACTCCTACAGGTAGCTGGGAATACCTTAATTAAGCAAGAAAACATACAAACTCCTGCAGGTAGCTAGGAATACCTTAAATAAGCAAGAAAATATACACACAAACTCCTGCAGGTAGCTAGGAATACCTTAATTAAGCAAGAAAACATACACACAAACTCCTGCAGGTAGCTAGGAATACCTTAATTAAGCAAGAAAACATACACACAAACTCCTGCAGGTAGCTAGGAATACCTTAATTAAGCATAAAAACATACACTCAAATTCCTACAGGTAGCTAGGAATACCATATTTAAGCAAGAAAACATACACACAAACTCCTGCATGTAGCTAGGAATACCTTAAGTAAGCAAGAAAGAAAAGATACACACAAACACTACACACAAACACTTGCCGGTAGCTAGGAATACCTTAATTAAGCAAGAAAACATACAAACTCGTACAGGTAGCTGGGAATACCATAATTAAGCAAACAATTATACACACAAACTAATACAGGTAGCTAGAAATACCTTAATTAAGCAAAACAACATACAAACTCCTAAAGGTAGCTAGGAATACCTTAATTAAGCAAGAAAACATACTCAAAAACTCCTACAGGTAGCTAGGAATACCTTAATTAAGCAAGAAAACATACACATCAACTCCTACAGGTAGCTAGGAATACCTTAATTAAGCAAGAAAACATACAAACTAATACAGGTAGCTAGGAATACCTTGATTAAGAAAGAAAACATACACACAAACTCCTACAGGTAGCTGGGAATACCTTAATTAAGCAAGAAAACATACAAACTCCTGCAGGTAGCTAGGAATACCTTAATTAAGCAAGAAAACATACACACAAACTCCTGCAGGTAGCTAGGAATACCTTAAGTAAGCAAGAAAACATACAAACTAATACAGGTAGCTAGGAATACCTTAATTAAGCAAGAAAACATACACACAAACTCCTACAAGTAGCTGGGAATACCTTAATTAAGCAAGAAAACATACAAACTCCTACAGGTAGCTAGGAATACCTTAATTAAGCAAGAAAACATACACACAAACTCCTACAGGTAGCTAGGAATACCTTAATTAAGCAAGAAAACATACACACAAACTCCTGCAGGTAGCTAGGAATACCTTAATTAAGCAAGAAAACATACACACAAACTCCTACAGGTAGCTAGGAATACCTTAATTAAGCAAGAAAACATACACACAAACTCCTACAGGTAGCTAGGAATACCTTAATTAAGCAGGAAAACATACACACAAACTCCTGCAGGTAGCTGGGAATACCTTAATTAAGCAAGAAAACATACAAACTCCTACAGGTAGCTAGGTAGCTGGGAATACCTTAATTAAGCAAGAAAACACACAAACTCCTGCAGGTAGCTAGGAATACCTTAATTAAGCAAGAAAACATACACTCAAATTCCTACAGGTAGCTAGGAATACCATATTTAAGCAAGAAAACATACACACAAACTCCTGCATGTAGCTAGGAATACCTTAATTAAGCAAGAAAACATACAAACTAATACAGGTAGCTAGGAATACCTTAATTAAGCAAACAATTATACACACAAACTCCTACAGGTAGCTAGGAATACCTTAATTAAGCAGGAAAACATACACACAAACTCCTGCAGGTAGCTGGGAATACCTTAATTAAGCAAGAAAACATACAAACTCCTACAGGTAGCTAGGAATACCTTAATTAAGCAAGAAACAAACTCCTACAGGTACACATTAAGCAAGAAAACATACACACAAACTCCTGCAGGTAGCTAGGAATACCTTAATTAAGCAAGAAAACATACACACAAACTCCTACAGGTAGCTAGGAATACCTTAATTAAGCAAGAAAACATACAAACTAATACAGGTAGCTAGGAATACCTTAATTAAGCAAACAATTATACACACAAACTCCTACAGGTAGCTAGGAATACCTTAATTAAGCAAGAAAACATACACACAAACTCCTACAGGTAGCTAGGAATACCTTAATTAAGCAAGAAAACATACACACAAAAACATAACATACACACAAACTCCTACAGGTAGCTAGGAATACCTTAATTAAGCAAACAATTATACACACAAACTCCTGCATGTAGCTAGGAATACCTTAATTAAGCAAGAAAACATACACACAAACTCCTGCAGGTAGCTAGGAATACCTTAATTAAGCAAGAAAACATACACACAAACTCCTGCAGGTAGCTAGGAATACCTTAATTAAGCAAGAAAACATACACACAAACTCCTACAGGTAGCTAGGAATACCTTAATTAAGAAAACATACACACAAACTACACACAAACAGGTAGCTAGGAATACCTTAATTAAGCAAGAAAACATACACACAGGTAGCTAGGAATACCTAAGCAAGAAAACATACAAACTCTTACAGGTAGCTAGGAATACCTTAATTAAGCAAACAATTATACACACAAACTCCTACAGGTACTTAGGAATACCTTAATTAAGCAAACAATTATACACACAAACTCCTACAGGTAGCTAGGAATACCTTAGTTAAGCAAACAATTATACACACAAACTCCTACAGGTACTTAGAAATACCTTAATTAAGCAAGAAAACATACACACAAACTCCTACAGGTAGCTGGGAATACCTTAATTAAGGAAGAAAACATACAAACTCCTACAGTTAGCTAGGAATACCTTAAATAAGCAAGAAAACATTCACACAAACTCCTACAGGTAGCTGGGAATACCTTAATTAAGCAAGAAAACATACAAACTCCTACAGGTAGCTAGGAATACCTTAAATAAGCAAGAAAATATACACACAAACTCCTGCATGTAGCTAGGAATACCTTAATTAAGCAAGAAAACATACACACAAACTCCTGCAGGTAGCTAGGAATACCTTAATTAAGCAAGAAAACATACACACAAACTCCTGCAGGTAGCTAGGAATACCTTAATTAAGCATAAAAAATTAAGCATAAAAACATACACACAAATTCCTACAGGTAGCTAGGAATACCATATTTAAGCAAGAAAACATACACACAAACTCCTGCATGTAGCTAGGAATACCTTAAGTAAGCAAGAAAAGATACACACAAACACTTGCAGGTAGCTAGGAATACCTTAATTAAGCAAGAAAACATACAAACTCGTACAGGTAGCTGGGAATACCATAATTAAGCAAACAATTATACACACAAACTAATACAGGTAGCTAGAAATACCTTAATTAAGCAAAACAACATACAAACTCCTAAAGGTAGCTAGGAATACCTTAATTAAGCAAGAAAACATACCCACAAACTCCTGCAGGTAGCTAGGAATACCTTAATTAAGCAAGAAAACATACACACAAACTCCTGCAGGTAGCTAGGAATACCTTAATTAAGCAAGAAAACATACACATAAACTCCTACAGGTAGCTAGGAATACCTTAATTAAGCAAACAATTATACACACAAACTCCTACAGGTAGCTAGGAATACCATAATTAAGCAGGAAAACATACACACAAACTCCTGCAGGTACTAGGAATACTTAATTAAGCAAGAAAAATACACTGCAGGTAGCTAGGAATACCTTAATTAAGCAAGAAAACATACACACAAACTCCACACAGGTAGCTAGGAATACCTTAATTAAGCAAGAAAACATACACACAAACTCCCAGGTAGCAGGAATACCTTAATTAAGCAAGAAAACATACCAGGTAGCTAGGAATATAATTAAGCAAGAAAACATACACACAAACTCCTGCAGGTAGCTAGGAATACCTTAATTAAGCAAGAAAACATACACACAAACTCCTGCAGGTAGCTAGGAATACCTTAATTAAGCAAGAAAACATACACACAAACTCCTACAGGTAGCTAGGAATACCTTAATTAAGCAAGAAAAATACCTCCTACAGGTAGCTAGGAATACCTTAATTAAGCAAGAAAACATACACACAAACTCCTACAGGTAGCTAGGAATACCTTAATTAAGCAAGAAAACATACACACAAACTCCTGCAGGTAGCTAGGAATACCTTAATTAAGCAAGAAAACATACACACAAACTCCTACAGGTAGCTAGGAATACCTTAATTAAGCAAGAAAACATACACACAAACTCCTACAGGTAGCTAGGAATACCTTAATTAAGCAAGAAAACATACACACAAACTCCTGCAGGTAGCTAGGAATACCTTAATTAAGCAAGAAAACACACACAAACTCCTACAGGTAGCTAGGAATACCTTAATTAAGCAAGAAAACATACAAACTAATACAGGTAGCTAGGAATACCTTAATTAAGCAAACAATTATACACACAAACTCCTACAGGTAGCTAGGAATACCTTAATTAAGCAAGAAAACATACACACAAACTCCTACAAGTAGCTGGGAATACCTTAATTAAGCAAGAAAACATACAAACTCCTACAGGTAGCTAGGAATACCTTAATTAAGCAAGAAAACATACACACAAACTCCTGCAGGTAGCTAGGAATACCTTAATTAAGCAAGAAAACATACACACAAACTCCTGCAGGTAGCTAGGAATACCTTAATTAAGCAAGAAAACATACACACAAACTCCTGCAGGTAGCTAGGAATACCTTAATTAAGCATAAAAACATACACTCAAATTCCTACAGGTAGCTAGGAATACCATATTTAAGCAAGAAAACATACACACAAACTCCTGCATGTAGCTAGGAATACCTTAAGTAAGCAAGAAAAGATACACACAAACACTTGCAGGTAGCTAGGAATACCTTAATTAAGCAAGAAAACATACAAACTCGTACAGGTAGCTGGGAATACCATAATTAAGCAAACAATTATACACACAAACTAATACAGGTAGCTAGAAATACCTTAATTAAGCAAAACAACATACAAACTCCTACAGGTAGCTAGGAATACCTTAATTAAGCAAGAAAACATACACACAAACTCCTGCAGGTAGCTAGGAATACCTTAATTAAGCAAGAAAACATACACACAAACTCCTGCAGGTAGCTAGGAATACCTTAATTAAGCAAGAAAACATACACATAAACTCCTACAGGTAGCTAGGAATACCTTAATTAAGCAAGAAAACATACACACAAACTCCTACAGGTAGCTGGGAATACCTTAATTAAGCAAGAAAACATACAAACTCCTACAGGTAGCTAGGAATACCTTAAATAAGCAAGAAAATATACACACAAACTCCTGCAGGTAGCTAGGAATACCTTAATTAAGCAAGAAAACATACACACAAACTCCTGCAGGTAGCTAGGAATACCTTAATTAAGCAAGAAAACATACACACAAACTCCTGCAGGTAGCTAGGAATACCTTAATTAAGCAAGAAAACATACACACAAACTCCTGCATGTAGCTAGGAATACCTTAATTAAGCAAGAAAACATACACACAAACTCCTGCAGGTAGCTAGGAATACCTTAATTAAGCAAGAAAACATACACACAAACTCCTACAGGTAGGGACATACCTTAATTAAGCAAGAAAACAACATACAAAACAGGTAGCTAGGAATACCAAAAACTCCTACAGGTAGCTAGGAATACCTTAATTAAGCAAGAAAACATACACATCAACTCCTACAGGTAGCTAGGAATACCTTAATTAAGCATAAAACATACAAACTAATACAGGTAGCTAGGAATACCTTAATTAAGCAAGAAAACATACACACAAACTCCTGCAGGTAGCTAGGAATACCTTAATTAAGCAAGAAAACATACACACAAACTCCTACAGGTAGCTAGGAATACCTTAATTAAGCAAGAAAACATACACACAAACTCCTACAGGTAGCTGGGAATACCTTAATTAAGCAGGAAAACATACACACAAACTCCTACAGGTAGCTAGGAATACCTTAAGTAAGCAAGAAAACATACACACAAACACCTACAGGTAGCTAGGAATACCTTAATAAAGCAAGAAAACAAACAAACTAATACAGGTAGCTAGGAATACCTTAATTAAGCAAGAAAACATACACATCAACTCCTACAGGTAGCAGGTAGCTAGGAATACCTTAATTAAGCAAGAAAACATACACATAAACTCCTACAGGTAGCTAGGAATACCTTAATTAAGCAAGAAAACATACACACAAACTCCTGCAGGTAGCTAGGAATACCTTAATTAAGCAAGAAAACATACACACAAACTCCTACAGGTAGCTAGGAATACCTTAATTAAGCAAGAAAACATACACACAAACTCCTGCAGGTAGCTAGGAATACCTTAATTAAGCAAAGAAAACACACAAACTCCTACACATACACACAAACTCCTGCATGTAGCTAGGAATACCTTAAGTAAGCAAGAAAAGATACACACAAACTCTTGCAGGTAGCTAGGAATACCTTAATTAAGCAAGAAAACACATAAACTCCTACAGGTAGCTAGGAATACCTTAATTAAGCAGGAAAACATACACATAAACTCCTACAGGTAGCTAGGAATACCTTAATTAAGCAAGAAAACACATAAAGTCCAACAGGTAGCTAGGAATACCTTATTTAAGTAAGAAAACATAAAAACTCCTACAGGTAACTAGGAATACCTTAATTAAGCAGGAAAACATACACATAAACTCCTACAGGTAGCTAGGAATACCTTAATTAAGCAAGAAAACACATAAACTCCAACAGGTAGCTAGGAATAGCTTATTTAAGCAAGAAAACATACACACAAACTCCTACAGGTAGCTAGGAATACCTTAATTAAGCAAGAAAACATACACACAAACTCCTACAGGTAGCTAGGAATACCTTAATTAAGGAAGAAAACATACATACAAACTCCTGCAGGTAGCTAGGAATACCTTAAGTAAGCAAGAAAACATACAAACTCCTACATATGTTGTGATGTTTGTAGCATGCTGTAAATGAAAGTCTGGCCATCAAGTCTTACACAGTTCTGATGAGGTTATTACAAGTACACCCACCAACATCTCCACTCTTCACTGCCCTGTATATGAAGTCATTGACTTTTGCAACTGAAGAGATAGAAGATTTAAACAAGCCTTGGCAGTTTATCAAAAGTGTTACTCAGTAGGTATCCATCTATTTTACAGTGTTTCGTCCATTATAATCAGATGATGAGGTTTTCAGTCAGTTTGCCTCTGTGCTGCTTCCTATCTTTTGAAGATTTTTTTCTTTTAAAATTGTTACAACTTTAAAAAGTCAATGGGGCTGGCAGCAAGTTCACTGCTTTTCTTATTTTGGCAAGTTTGGCAATGGAAGTTCAATTTTGCAGTTGCATTTACATGTACTATCCTTTTTACTAGTTATACATTGTTGCTGTTTGGTGATATACAATGTATAACATCAACCATCTATTTTACAGTGTTTCGTCCATTATAATCAGATGATGAGGTTTTCAGTCAGTTTGCCTCTGTGCTGCTTCCTATCTTTTGAAGATTTTTTTCTTTTAAAATTGTTACAACTTTAAAAAGTCATACAATGGGTTGCTGTTTGGTGATATACTGTTGATGTTTAGTTATACATTGTTGCTGTTTTGATTACTGTTGATTTTGTTATACATTGCAAGTTTGGATATATGGAAGTTATACATTGTTGCTGTTTGCATATACTGTTGTAGTTATCCTGTTTGGTGATATACTAGTTATACATTGTTGCTGTTTGGTGATATACTGTTGATATTATACATTGTTGCTGTTTGGTGATATACTGTTGATATTTAGTTATACATTGTTGCTGTTTGGTGATCTACTGTTGATGTTTAGCTATACATTGTTGCTGTTTGGTGATATTGTTGCTGTTTGGTGATATACTGTTGATATTTAGTTATACATTGTTGCTGTTTGGTGATATACTGTTGATATTATACATTGTTGCTGTTTGGTGATATACTGTTGATATTTAGTTATACATTGTTGCTGTTTGGTGATATACTGTTGATATTTAGTTATACATTGTTGCTGTTTGGTGATATACTGTTGATATTATACATTGTTGCTGTTTGGTGATATACTGTTGATGTTATACATTGTTGCTGTTTGGTGATATACTGTTGATGTTTAGTTATACATTGTTGCTGTTTGGTGATATACTGTTGATATTATACATTGTTGCTGTTTGGTGATATACTGTTGATATTTAGTTATACATTGTTGCTGTTTGGTGATATACTGTTGATATTATACATTGTTGCTGTTTGGTGATATACTGTTGATATTATACATTGTTGCTGTTTGGTGATATACTGTTGATATTATACATTGTTGCTGTTTGGTGATATACTGTTGATATTTAGTTATACATTGTTGCTGTTTGGTGATATACTGTTGATATTATACATTGTTGCTGTTTGGTGATATACTGTTGATATTTAGTTATACATTGTTGCTGTTTGGTGATATACTGTTGATAGTTATACATTGTTGCTGTTTGGTGATATACTGTTGATAGTTATACATTGTTGCTGTTTTTGATATACTGTTGATATGTTATACATTGTTGCTGTTTGGTGATATACTGTTGATATTATACATTGTTGCTGTTTGGTGATATACTGTTGATATTTAGTTATACATTGTTGCTGTTTGGTGATATACTGTTGATGTTTAGTTATACATTGTTGCTGTTTGGTGATCTACTGTTGATGTTTAGTTATACATTGTTGCTGTTTGGTGATATACTGTTGATGTTATACATTGTTGCTGTTTGGTGATCTACTGTTGATGTTTAGTTATACATTGTTGCTGTTTGGTGATATACTGTTGATGTTATACATTGTTGCTGTTTAGTGATATACTGTTGATATTATACATTGTTGCTGTTTGGTGATATACTGTTGATGTTTAGTTATACATTGTTGCTGTTTGGTGATCTACTGTTGATGTTTAGTTATACATTGTTGCTGTTTGGTGATATACGGTTGATGTTATACATTGTTGCTGTTTGGTGATATACTGTTGATATTTAGTTATACATTGTTGCTGTTTGGTGATATACTGTTGATATTATACATTGTTGCTGTTTGGTGATATACTGTTGATGTTATACATTGTTGCTGTTTGGTGATATACTGTTGATGTTATACATTGTTGCTGTTTGGTGATATACTGTTGATGTTATACATTGTTGCTGTTTGGTGATATACTGTTGATATTATACATTGTTGCTGTTTGGTGATATACTGTTGATGTTTAGTTATACATTGTTGCTGTTTGGTGATATACTGTTGATGTTATACATTGTTGCTGTTTGGTGATATACTGTTGATATTTAGTTATACATTGTTGCTGTTTGGTGATATACTGTTGATATTATACATTGTTGCTGTTTGGTGATATACTGTTGATGTTATACATTGTTGCTGTTTGGTGATATACTGTTGATGTTATACATTGTTGCTGTTTGGTGATATACTGTTGATGTTATACATTGTTGCTGTTTGGTGATATACTGTTGATATTTAGTTATACATTGTTGCTGTTTGGTGATATACTGTTGATATTATACATTGTTGCTGTTTGGTGATATACTGTTGATATTTAGTTATACATTGTTGCTGTTTGGTGATCTACTGTTGATATTATACATTGTTGCTGTTTGGTGATATACTGTTGATATTTAGTTATACATTGTTGCTGTTTGGTGATATACTGTTGATATTATACATTGTTGCTGTTTGGTGATATACTGTTGATATTTAGTTATACATTGTTGCTGTTTGTTGATATACGGTTGATGTTATACATTGTTGCTGTTTGGTGATATACTGTTGATGTCAAGTTATACATTGTTGCTGTCTGCAAGTATTGGGTTGATGTTTAGTTTTGTTGATGTTTAAATAAACTATTTCTGTTTTGTTGTTGACAGGAAAATCATAGAAACACCAAAGGATTCTAGGAATCATGATTTTAATCACAATATCATGCTACTGAAGTTCCTGGTTGCTTTACTGGAACAAAATTTCAAGTTCTGTCTGCAAAGGTATAGTCTTATCAGACTTGAAATTTCTTGTATATATTTCTTGAAAACAAAAAGTTTAATAATAATACATTTGACACAGATATATACAGGTATGTATATTGAAGACAGATCCTCAACGTGGTGTGAATGACATATATCCACAAACAATTGAGTCTGTGTGTTAAACGTAGTCGACTACAGCACATTGACTACAGCACATTGTTACTTATACAGCTTAAAAAGTTGGTTGATTCCGTACTATCTCATACACTACATACGTCAGTGCTGGTATGCTGCACACTGGTTATTTGTCCGATAAAGGGACATGTAGTCATCAAAATGTCAGACTCTATAATCTTTTACTGATTGTGTTGTAAAAACTTCTTTTCTGCAGTCTATAACATATCTGGAATATTCCTGGAAAGATGAAATACAAAATTTAGCTTCTCACCCATAACAGATATACTGAAAATGAAACCAGCACCAAGAAGATGGTAGGTTGTATGGTCACTCAGGTACTTTGGCCGGGAACTTCCCAATTCATCGTCAATAACAAGTGCCATGAACTCCTGGCTTCTCTGAGCAGCTGTCTGTCAAGTGAATTAGACATGATGCAGAAGGTGTGTGACTCATGTTTATCTTGAGATTAATATAATCCAGTGATTTCTTTTTCTGTTGTGTGATCCAGTGTTATCTAAAGTTCTGTTGTGTGTGATCCAGTGTGATTTAGAGTTCTGTTGTGTGTGATTCTGTGTGATTTAGTGTTCTGTTGTGTGTGATCCAGTGTGATTTAGAGTTCTGTTGTGTGTGATCCAGTGTGATTTAGAGTTCTGTTGTGTGTGATCCAGTGTGATTTAGTGTTCTGTTGTGTGTGATCCAGTATGATTTAGAGTTCTGTTGTGTGTGATCCAGTGTGATTTAGAGGTCTGTTGTGTGTGATCCAGTATGATTTAGAGTTCTGTTGTGTGTGATCCAGTGTGATTTAGAGTTCTGTTGTGTGTGATCCAGTGTGATTTAGAGTTCTGTTGTTTGTGATCCAGTGTGATTTAGAGTTCTGTTGTGTGTGATCCAGTGTGATTTAGAGTTCTGTTGTGTGTGATCCAGTGTGATTTAGAGTTCTGTTGTGTGTGATCCAGTGTGATTTAGAGTTCTGTTGTGTGGTCCAGTATGATTTAGAGTTCTGTTGTGTGTGATCAAGTATGATTGAGAGGTCTGTTGTGTGTGATCCAGTGTGATTTAGAGTTCTGTTGAAGGAATTTAATATTATAATATATATTTATTACCAGTAATATTTCTGATAAAGTATCAGCTAGTTATCATTGTAAATGTTTTTTCATATAACCAGACTGAAGAATAACTTCATTGTGTGTCTAAATTTCTGACCGATTAAAACAAATGATAAGGATGATTTATTCATTTTATTTTCCAGATTCAGATATTGCCATTGCTACTGAGTCTGATATCGATGGCTGCAGAATGTTGTCGACTGACAGAGAATCTCTTTAGTGACCATGTTGACAGCATTCTGACAACTAAAGAGGAAAGAGCGATTGCATTTATACATGAGTTGTCACGAAATATAGATGGTAAGAAAATTTATACATAATTTGTCACAAAATATAGATGGTAAGAAAAATTATACATAATTTGTTACAAATTATTGACGGTAAAAATATTTACGCACAAGTTATCACAAACATTGTAGCAATTGCTAAATTTGATTTTTTAACTGCACAGGATTGACTAGGCAGATGTAAATAGGTCACACCCGTATTGCCACATTAGGTTTTGTCTTGTCTATATCTAGATATCTATAAGTGCTTCGTAGAGTAGACATTTAAAAAGATAATATGGGCAAATGGTGAGATGGTTAACTGTCATGTTGCATTATCCAAGGAATTGTTTCAAAATATCTGTATACCTCTGTATTTCCAATTATGTTTTAAATGAAGCCAAGTGCATGTAGAAATGTGTTTTGATGTCCCTATAGTGGGCCACACAGATGAACAGTTGTTGGAAATGATCCTTCACTCCCTTCAGCCAGCCTGGTTATGCCTTAGTGTGTGTCTTCTCTTACTCAACAATATGGATGATTACCTGGTGCTGGAAGGGGTCTCTAGGGACAGCGTTGAGAGGATATCTCTACACACTATCGTATGTATATAATGGTGATGGAATGTTTTTACTTGGAGGGAAATTCTCTGTATACAAAAGTATGTATATAATTTTACTCAAGGAGGTCCAGAGAGAGGAGAAATCATTTTACTTTATAGTATGAATATAATGGTATTGGAGAGGGTCCCTTGGGAGGGGACGTCTTTGCAACATAAGTATTATAGAATGGTGCTGGAATGGGTTCTCAGGGAAAGGACATTTTTACACACAATAGTTTGTATATAATGATAGGAGGGGTTCGACATCTCCAAACGTGAAAGTGTGAATATAAATTGTCCCAGAGGGGTTGTCCAGAGAGAGGACAGGTCCACATACTATAGTATGTATATAATGGTCCTTGAGTGGTTGCCCAGAGAGAGGACAGGGCCACACTATAGTGTAAATATAATGGTCCTTGAGTGGTTGCCCAGAGACAGGAAAGGTCCACACACTATAGTGTGCTTGAGTGGTTGCCAGAGACAGGAAAGGTCCACACACTATAGTGTGCTGGAGTGGTTGCCAGAGACAGGAAAGGTCCACACACTATGGTGTAAATATAATGGTCCTTGAGTGGTTGCCAGAGACAGGAAAGGTTCACACACTATAGTGTAAATATAAAGGTCCTTGAGTGGTTGCCCAGAAACAGGAAAGGTCCACACACTATAGAGTGCTGGAGTGGTTGCCAGAGACAGGAAAGGTCCACACACTTTAGTGTAAATATAATGGTCCTTGAGTTGTTGCCAGAGACAGGAAAGGTCCACACACTGTAGTGTAAATATCATGGTCCTTGAGTGGTTGCCCAGAGACAGGAAAGGTCCACACACTATAGTGTAAATATAAAGGTCCTTGAGTGGTTGCCAGAGACAGGAAAGGTCCACACACTATAGTGTAAATATAATGGTCCTTGAGTGGTTGCCCAGAGACAGGAAAGGTCCACACACTATAGTGTAAATATAATGGTCCTTGAGTGGTTGCCAGAGACAGGAAAGTTCCACACACTATAGTGTGCTGGAGTGGTTGCGAGAGACAGGAAAGGTCCACACACTATAGTGTAAATATCATGGTCCTTGAGTGGTTGCCCAAAGACAGGAAAGTTCTACACTCTTTAGTGTGAATATAATGGTTCTTGAGTGGTTGCCAGAGACAGGAAAGGTCCACACACTATAGAGTGCTGGAGTGGTTGCCAGAGACAGGAAAGGTCCACACACTCTAGAGTGCTGGAGTGGTTGCCAGAGACAGGAAAGGTCCACACACTTTAGTGTAAATATCATGGTCCTTGAGTGGTTGCCCAGAGACAGGAAAGTTCCACACACTTTAGTGTAAATATAATGGTCCTTGAGTGGTTGCCAGAGACAGGAAAGGTCCACACACTATAGTGTAAATATAATGGTACTTGAGTGGTTGCCCAGAGACAGGAAATGTCCACACACTATAGTGTAAATATAATGGTCCTTGAGTGGTTGCCCAGAGACAGGAATGGTCCACACACTATAGTGTAAATATAATGGTCCTTGAGTGGTTGCCCAGAGACAGGAAAGGTCCACACACTATAGTGTGCTGGAGTGGTTGCCAGAGACAGGAAAGGTCCACACACTATAGTGTAAATATCATGGTCCTTGAGTGGTTGCCCAAAGACAGGAAAGTTCTACACACTTTAGTGTGAATATAATGGTTCTTGAGTGGTTGCCAGAGACAGGAAAGGTCCACATACTATAGAGTGCTGGAGTGGTTGCCAGAGACAGGAAAGGTCCACACACTATAGAGTGCTGGAGTGGTTGCCAGAGACAGGAAAGGTCCACACACTTTAGTGTAAATATCATGGTCCTTGAGTGGTTGCCCAGAGACAGGAAAGTTCCACACACTTTAGTGTAAATATAATGGTCCTTGAGTGGTTGCCAGAGACAGGAAAGGTCCACACACTATAGTGTAAATATAATGGTCCTTGAGTGGTTGCCCAGAGACAGGAAAGGTCCACACACTATAGTGTAAATATAATGGTCCTTGAGTGGTTGCCAGAGACAGGAAAGGTCCACACACTATAGTGTAAATATAATGGTCCTTGAGTGGTTGCCCAGAGACAGGAAAGGTCCACACACTATAGTGTGCTGGAGTGGTTGCCAGAGACAGGAAAGGTCCACACACTTTAGTGTAAATATAATGGTCCTTGAGTGGTTGCCAGAGACAGGAAAGGTCCACACACTATGGTGTAAATATAAAGGTCCTTGAGTGGTTGCCCAGAGACAGGAAAGGTCCACACACTATAGTGTAAATATAATGGTCCTTGAGTGGTTGCCCAGTGAGAGGACAGGTCCACATGCTATAGTAGGTATGTTATTGTGAAGGAAGGGATCGTCAAGAAGACTCACTAAAGTATGTGTATAATGATACTGATTGATTAGCTCTCTACACACTCTAATCTGTCTAACAGACTAATTGGCTTTTTATTATTTCTTTTAGGTGAACAAATACTTTTTCCTTCTGCCAAAACTTCACCTGTGTAAGGGGAACAATTCTCTGAGGTAATTGTGACAAAAAGTTATTTGTTAAATAACTGTTACAATAATTCATCTCTCTGAAGTAATTGTTACAATAATTCATCTCTCTGAAGTAATTGTTACAATAATTCATCTCTCTGAAGTAAGTTTTACAATAATTTTACAATAATTCATCTCTCTGAAGTGATTGTTACAATAATTCATCTCTCTGAAGTAAGTTTTACAATAATTCATCTCTCTGAAGTAATTGTTACAATAATTCATCTCTCTGAAGTAATTGTTACAATAATTCATCTCTCTGAAGTAAGTTTTACAATAATTCATCTCTCTGAAGTAATTGTTACAATAATTCATCTCTCTGAAGTAATTGTTACAATAATTCATCTCTCTGAAGTAAGTTTTACAATAATTCATCTCTCTGAAGTAATTGTTACAATAATTCATCTCTCTGAAGTGATTGTTACAATAATTCATCTCTCTGAAGTAAGTTTTACAATAATTCATCTCTCTGAAGTAAGTTTTACAATAATTCATCTCTCTGAAGTAATTGTTACAATAATTCATCTCTCTGAAGTAAGTTTTACAATAATTCATCTCTCTGAAGTAATTGTTACAATAATTCATCTCTCTGAAGTAATCGTTACAATAATTCATCTCTCTGAAGTAATTGTTACATTAATTCATCTCTCTGAAGTAATTGTTACAATAATTCATCTCTCTGAAGTAATTGTTACAATAATTCATCTCTCTGAAGTAATTGTTACAATAATTCATCTCTCTGAAGTAATTGTTACAATAATTCATCTCTCTGAAGTAAGTTTTACAATAATTCATCTCTCTGAAGTAATTGTTACAATAATTCATCTCTCTGAAGTAAGTTTTACAATAATTCATCTCTCTGAAGTAATTGTTACAATAATTCATCTCTCTGAAGTAAGTTTTACAATAATTCATCTCTCTGAAGTAATTGTTACAATAATTCATCTCTCTGAAGTAATTGTTACAATAATTCATCTCTCTGAAGTAAGTTTTACAATAATTCATCTCTCTGAAGTATTCATCTCTTGTTACAATAATTCATCTCTCTGAAGTAATTGTTACAATAATTCATCTCTCTGAAGTAAGTTTTACAATAATTCATCTCTCTGAAGTAATTGTTACAATAATTCATCTCTCTGAAGTAATTGTTACAATAATTCATCTCTCTCTCTGAAGTAATTGTTACAATAATTCATCTCTCTGAAGTAAGTTTTACAATAATTCATCTCTCTGAAGTAAGTTTTACAATAATTCATCTCTCTGAAGTAATTGTTACAATAATTCATCTCTCTGAAGTAATTGTTACAATAATTCATCTCTCTGAAGTAATCGTTACAATAATTCATCTCTCTGAAGTAATTGTTACAATAATTCATCTCTCTGAAGTAATTGTTACAATAATTCATCTCTCTGAAGTAATCGTTACAATAATTCATCTCTCTGAAGTAATTGTTACAATAATTCATCTCTCTGAAGTAATCGTTACAATAATTCATCTCTCTGAAGTAATTGTTACATTAATTCATCTCTCTGAAGTAATTGTTACATTAATTCATCTCTCTGAAGTAATTGTTACAATAATTCATCTCTCTGAAGTAAGTTTTACAATAATTCATCTCTCTGAAGTAATTGTTACATTAATTCATCTCTCTGAAGTAATTGTTACAATAATTCATCTCTCTGAAGTAATTGTTACAATAATTCATCTCTCTGAAGTAAGTTTTACAATAATTCATCTCTCTGAAGTAATTGTTACAATAATTCATCTCTCTGAAGTTATTGTTACAATAATTCATCTCTCTGAAGTAAGTTTTACAATAATTCATCTCTCTGAAGTAATTGTTACAATAATTCATCTCTCTGAAGTAATTGTTACAATAAGAAATCTCTCTGAAGTAAGTTTTACAATAAGAAATCTCTTGGAATTAATTTTCAAAATAAGTCAGTTTTCAGAGGTTATTGTTACAACAGGTCATCTCTCTGATGAATCTTGGATACAGAATTTGGGTTCAGAACCTCAGATCTGACCCAAATTCAGAACCTTCTAGTAGAATATCTATATCACACATGAATTCTCCTTGTTGAACTATCTGCTAAGTAATGAACACTTCTGTGTTTGATTTTTATTGCTGTTGGTTATCCTGAAATAGATTTGTTGACAATTTGAAGGCCAAACACATCTGTCTTTACTCTGAAGAAAACAACAGAAGTAAAAGAAAATGAAAGCATTAACCTCTCTAAAGAGAACAAAGCTGTTAGGAATGCTTGTAAGGCAAATAAGCGCAACATAAAAGGTGAGTATAGTTACTCTAATCCAGTTGAGTTGGGTAGTGTTGGTAAACCAGAGATCTTATGTTTAGCTCCAAGTAAAGATGATGAAAGTCAAAATAGATCTCTGGGAGCCAAGAAATCCATCTCAGAATGTTCAGCTTACACCTCGGACCAATGATATAAAGTCCAAAATTTGAAAGTATTCTCTTCAAAATTTGTTTTCATCTCATTTACTGACTTTTAATATCTTTCTGTTTAATTACAGCCTAATGTTTGTACATCTTCTTGTTTGTTTGTTTGACACGTCTTGCTGACATTCACTTACCTGTCCATCAATTATCAATTATTAATCTTACGTACACAAACCCTTGTCTTCACACTAGCCCTAATCAACAGTGTTCAGAGTTGAAGGCACAGGTACAAGTCATTATCTACCTATTAATGACCAATTCAGGTAATTACGATCTCTGCAAGTGAATTTTTCTTTCATGTCTGGCTGTCACATCATGCTGCGCCAGCTGACCTAAATTGAGGCCTCAACTCTGTATATGCAAGCAATTGATATACAGAACACAGAATGTGCATGCATAAGAGTATTGTCGAATAAAGAATTGTGTATCATTACACATTTTGAGAATTG
Source organism: Ylistrum balloti (assembly GCF_031769215.1). Taxonomy (NCBI): domain Eukaryota; kingdom Metazoa; phylum Mollusca; class Bivalvia; order Pectinida; family Pectinidae; genus Ylistrum; species Ylistrum balloti. Next base: position 750,664 of record NW_026782546.1, read on the forward strand.
CGCCAATGCTATTCCCTTTTTATTATTAGACGTAAAGATATCATTAGTAAACACCAATAAGACCAATTGTAATAAATATTTAATTAAATCCATAGTCAGATGATAAAGCTCAATCAACACTCTGCATACTATAATGTCAATGTCCACCATTACACATGAAAACAGACCATGTGTTCATAGCCTCTGGTTTGTCGCAATATCAGACGTGAAGCAGAATACGAGACATGTCAATTCCTTGACATTAGGACATGTAAGTGTTTCAAAAGATAATTATATTATAATCAACATATTTTTCAATTTCAAAACAGGGTACTGTCCTTACTGATCATTTGGTCTTGCCAGCTGCTGTTTATATATACTTAGTCCCGATTTTGCATGATATTGACTCTGATAGTTGGCTTTAATATATACAGTAATTATCATATTTGTTATTGTTGTTCAGAAATAAACCCTCAAATCTTTTTAGTGACAGTTTTGAGTATTTCAAATCCTATAGCTAAGTAAAGTGTGCACCCCCCACTTTAGACTTTTATTTTCTTGAAAAAAACCTGTGCACATTATGTGGGGTTTTTTAACGGTACCCACTTATTTTGTTGTCATTGCTGTACATCTGTTGTCAGTCCTTAAAAGTACTGCTCTTTTTGGAGAAGTGTTAGATGGATCGTTCTCAAATTCGTAATGTATGGCTAGGTTCCTCACACTGATTTTACGACTTATCAGAAGATGGTGGATTTGACTGCCAAATAACTATTTTTTCACTATTACTTGAGAAGAACTAGATAGATCTTTCCCAAAACAAATTTCATATATTCCCCTTTGTCCTGAGTAACATCTTTTTGGGGGGAATTTTGGGATTCTGGGACTGATCAGAGAAGCAAAATGGCCAACAGATGACCATCTATAGATTGGACAGACATCATTATCACTGTTTCTGAAGAGGAAAGAAGGGAAAGATCCAACTTTAAAAAACAAATAAAGATCAAGCAATAGTAGGTATCGAGATCTCTCTCGAATCTCTTGTTACAAGGGAAGTTTCAAATGATGCAACTTTGATAAAACATTTGATCATATATAATGATGAAACAATTGGGTAAAGGGCTACCAAGTCAATTCAGATGGTTGACCTTGACACACTTACAAGGTTACAAGGTTGAGAACTTCAAATCTCATCTTAAAACAAGAAAGAGGTCCTTGGTCATAGTATTTGTTTAGTGCCATGCTTGAGGATTAGGGTTAAAAGTTTGCAGATATTTACCTTATGAACCAACAGTCTTCTATATAGGCTATTGAACAGATGAACAATCTAGGCCTATTGGACCTCTTCTTTGCCTTAAGTGTTCAAATGCTGTAAAATTGAACTGTTTAATAGTTAAATAGCTTGTCCTGCTACTGCTGTTGTATCAGATAAAGGTCTACATTCAGACAACCATGAAGACCCACCAAGTGTTTTTTTTTTCTTTTTGCAAATGCACCTGCAATAATTCAGCTGTTAAGAAGAACACAGGCTATTTTTTGTTAATTAGAAGAAAATGTGCTGCTTATTCAAGCTGATGACTTTCAGTGATTTCGAGATATCTAGAAGTAATACATACAGGATCACCAATGGAAATCATTCCAAGTTTTCTAGCATGTGTTGATGTCTGTGGTGTTGTTAAGTGATTTCCTACTTCTAAGTCTAGTGTTCGAGCATGTGTTGGTATCTGTGGTGTTGTTAAGTGAGTTCCTCCTTCCAAGTCTAGTTTTCTAGCATGTGTTTTGCCTTCTAAGTCTAGTGTTCTAGCATGTGTTGGTATCTGTGATGCTGTTATGTGATTTCCTACTTCTAAGTCTAGTGTTCTAGCATGTGTTGGTGTCTGTGGTGTTGTTAAGTGATTTCCTACTTCTAAGTCTTGTTTTCTAGCGTGTGTTTCTCCTTCTAAGTCTAGTTTTCTAGCATGTGTTGGTATCTGTGGTGTTGTTAAGTGAGTTCCTCCTTCCAAGTCTAGTTTTCTAGCATGTGTTGGTGTCTGTGGTGTTGTTAAGTGATTTCCTACTTCTAAGTCTAGTTTTCTAGCATGTGTTTCTCCTTCTAAGTCTGGTTTTCTAGCATGTGTTGGTATCTGTGGTGTTGTTAAGTGAGTTCCTCCTTCCAAGTCTAGTTTTCTAGCATGTGTTGGTGTCTGTGGTGTTGTTAAGTGATTTCCTACTTCTAAGTCTAGTTTTCTAGCATGTGTTTCTCCTTCTAAGTCTGGTTTTCTAGCATGTGTTGGTATCTGTGATGTTGTTATGTGATTTCCTACTTCTAAGTCTAGTGTTCTAGCATGTGTTGGTGTCTGTGGTGTTGTTATGTGATTTTCTACTTCTAAGTCTAGTTTTCTAGCATGTGTTTCTCCTTCTAAGTCTAGTTTTCTAGCATGTGTTGGTATCTGTGGTGTTGTTAAGTGAGTTCCTCCTTCCAAGTCTAGTTTTCTAGCATGTGTTGGTATCTGTGGTGTTGTTAAGTGAGTTCCTCCTTCCAAGTCTAGTTTTCTAGCATGTGTTGGTATCTGTGATGTTGTTATGTGATTTCCTACTTCTAAGTCTAGTGTTCTAGCATGTGTTGGTGTCTGTGGTGTTGTTATGTGATTTTCTACTTCTAAGTCTAGTTTTCTAGCATGTGTTTCTCCTTCTAAGTCTAGTTTTCTAGCATGTGTTGGTATCTGTGGTGTTGTTAAATGAGTTCCTCCTTCCAAGTCTAGTTTTCTAGCATGTGTTTTGCCTTCTAAGTCTAGTGTTCTAGCATGTGTTGGTATCTGTGATGTTGTTAAGTGATTTCCTACTTCTAAGTCTAGTGTTCTAGCATGTGTTGGTATCTGTGATGTTGTTAAGTGATTTCCTACTTCTCAGTCTAGTGTTCTAGCATGTGTTTCTCCTTCTAAGTCTAGTGTTCTAGCATGTGTTGGTATCTGTGGTGTTGTTAAGTGAGTTCCTCCTTCCAAGTCTAGTTTTCTAGCATGTGTTTTGCCTTCTAAGTCTAGTTTTCTAGCATGTGTTGGTATCTGTGATGTTGTTAAGTGATTTCCTACTTCTAAGTCTAGTGTTCTAGCATGTGTTGGTATCTGTGATGTTGTTAAGTGATTTCCTACTTCTAAGTCTAGTGTTCTAGCATGTGTTGGTGTCTGTGGTGTTGTTAAGTGAGTTCCTCCTTCTCAGTCTAGTGTTCTAGCATGTGTTGGTATCTGTGATGTTGTTAAGTGAGTTCCTCCTTCCAAGTCTAGTTTTCTAGCATGTGTTGGTATCTGTGGTGTTGTTAAGTGAGTTCCTCCTTCCAAGTCTAGTTTTCTAGCATGTGTTGGTATCTGTGGTGTTGTTAAGTGAGTTCCTCCTTCCAAGTCTAGTTTTCTAGCATGTGTTGGTATCTGTGATGTTGTTATGTGATTTCCTACTTCTAAGTCTAGTGTTCTAGCATGTGTTGGTGTCTGTGGTGTTGTTATGTGATTTTCTACTTCTAAGTCTAGTTTTCTAGCATGTGTTTCTCCTTCTAAGTCTAGTTTTCTAGCATGTGTTGGTATCTGTGGTGTTGTTAAGTGAGTTCCTCCTTCCAAGTCTAGTTTTCTAGCATGTGTTTTGCCTTCTAAGTCTAGTGTTCTAGCATGTGTTGGTATCTGTGATGTTGTTAAGTGATTTCCTACTTCTAAGTCTAGTGTTCTAGCATGTGTTGGTATCTGTGATGTTGTTAAGTGATTTCCTACTTCTCAGTCTAGTGTTCTAGCATGTGTTTCTCCTTCTAAGTCTAGTGTTCTAGCATGTGTTGGTATCTGTGGTGTTGTTAAGTGAGTTCCTCCTTCCAAGTCTAGTTTTCTAGCATGTGTTTTGCCTTCTAAGTCTAGTGTTCTAGCATGTGTTGGTATCTGTGATGTTGTTATGTGATTTCCTACTTCTAAGTCTAGTGTTCTAGCATGTGTTGGTGTCTGTGGTGTTGTTAAGTGATTTCCTCCTTCTAAGTCTAGTGTTCTAGCATGTGTTGGTGTCTGTGGTGTTGTTAAGTGATTTCCTACTTCTAAGTCTAGTGTTCTAGCATGTGTTGGTGTCTGTGGTGTTGTTAAGTGATTTCCTACTTCTAAGTCTTGTTTTCTAGCGTGTGTTTCTCTTTCTAAGTCTAGTGTTCTAGCATGTGTTTCTCCTTCTAAGTCTAGTTTTCTAGCATGTGTTTCTCCTTCTAAGTCTAGTTTTCTAGCATGTGTTGGTATCTGTGGTGTTGTTAAGTGAGTTCCTCCTTCCAAGTCTAGTTTTCTAGCATGTGTTGGTATCTGTGGTGTTGTTAAGTGAGTTCCTCCTTCCAAGTCTAGTTTTGTAGCATGTGTTTTGCCTTCTAAGTCTAGTGTTCTAGCATGTGTTGGTGTCTGTGGTATTGTTCAGTGAGTTCCTCCTTCTCAGTCTAGTTTTCTAGCATGTGTTTCTCCTTCTAAGTCTAGTTTTCTAGCATGTGTTGGTATCTGTGATGTTGTTAAGTGATTTCCTACTTCTAAGTCTAGTTTTCTAGCATATGTTGGTGTCTTGGTGTCTGTGATGTTGTTAAGTGAGTTCCTCCTTCCAAGTCTAGTGTCCTAGCATGTGTTGGTATCTGTGATGTTGTTAAGTGATTTCCTACTTCTAAGTCTAGTGTTCTAGCATGTGTTGGTATCTGTGATGTTGTTAAGTGATTTCCTACTTCTAAGTCTAGTGTTCTAGCATGTGTTGGTGTCTGTGGTGTTGTTAAGTGAGTTCCTCCTTCCAAGTCTAGTTTTCTAGCATGTGTTGGTATCTGTGGTGTTGTTAAGTGAGTTCCTCCTTCCAAGTCTAGTTTTCTAGCATGTGTTTTGCCTTCTAAGTCTAGTGTTCTAGCATGTGTTGGCATCTGTGGTGTTGTTAAGTGAGTTCCTCCATCCAAGTCTAGTTTTCTAGCATGTGTTTTGCCTTCTAAGTCTAGTGTTCTAGCATGTGTTGGCATCTGTGATGTTGTTAAGTGAGTTCCTACTTCTAAGTCTAGTGTTCTAGCATGTGTTGGTGTCTGTGGTATTGTTCAGTGAGTTCCTCCTTCTCAGTCTAGTTTTCTTGCATGTGTTTCTCCTTCTAAGTCTAGTGTTCTAGCATGTGTTGGCATCTGTGATGTTGTTAAGTGAGTTCCTCCTTCCAAGTCTAGTTTTCTAGCATGTGTTGGTATCTGTGGTGTTGTTAAGTGAGTTCCTCCTTCCAAGTCTAGTTTTCTAGCATGTGTTTTGCCTTCTAAGTCTAGTGTTCTAGCATGTGTTGGCATCTGTGATGTTGTTAAGTGAGTTCCTACTTCTCAGTCTAGTTTTCTAGCATGTGTTTCTCCTTCTAAGTCTAGTTTTCTAGCATATGTTGGTGTCTTGGTGTCTGTGATGTTGTTAAGTGAGTTCCTCCTTCCAAGTCTAGTGTCCTAGCATGTGTCGGTATCTGTGATGTTGTTGAGTGAGTTCCTACTTCTAAGTCTAGTTTTCTAGCATGTGTTGGTATCTGTGATGTTGTTAAGTGAGTTCCTCCTTCCAAGTCTAGTGTCCTAGCATGTGTTGGTATCTGTGATGTTGTTGAGTGAGTTCCTACTTCTAAGTCTAGTGTTCTAGCATGTGTTGGCATCTGTGATGTTGTTAAGTGAGTTCCTACTTCTAAGTCTAGTGTTCTAGCATGTGTTGGTGTCTGTGGTATTGTTCAGTGAGTTCCTCCTTCTCAGTCTAGTTTTCTTGCATGTGTTTCTCCTTCTAAGTCTAGTGTTCTAGCATGTGTTGGCATCTGTGATGTTGTTAAGTGAGTTCCTCCTTCCAAGTCTAGTTTTCTAGCATGTGTTGGTATCTGTGGTGTTGTTAAGTGAGTTCCTCCTTCCAAGTCTAGTTTTCTAGCATGTGTTTTGCCTTCTAAGTCTAGTGTTCTAGCATGTGTTGGCATCTGTGATGTTGTTAAGTGAGTTCCTACTTCTCAGTCTAGTTTTCTAGCATGTGTTTCTCCTTCTAAGTCTAGTTTTCTAGCATATGTTGGTGTCTTGGTGTCTGTGATGTTGTTAAGTGAGTTCCTCCTTCCAAGTCTAGTGTCCTAGCATGTGTCGGTATCTGTGATGTTGTTGAGTGAGTTCCTACTTCTAAGTCTAGTTTTCTAGCATGTGTTGGTATCTGTGATGTTGTTAAGTGAGTTCCTCCTTCCAAGTCTAGTGTCCTAGCATGTGTTGGTATCTGTGATGTTGTTGAGTGAGTTCCTACTTCTAAGTCTAGTTTTCTAGCATGTGTTGGTATCTGTGATGTTGTTGAATGAGTTCCTCCTTCTAAGTCTAGTTTTCTAGCATGTGTTGGTATCTGTGATGTTGTTGAGTGAGTTCCTCCTTCTAAGTCTAGTTTTCTAGCATGTGTTGTGTCTTTGGTGTTGTTGAGTGTTAATACTGTAATACTGTTGTAGGGGAGACAGCACTTCATAGAGCCTGTATCAGAAACGATGTGTTCAGCTTGAGAAAACTGCTCAAGATTCCAGGTAAATTAAAAACTGAAATATTTTAAGCTACAGGCTCATATATATGTACCAGTAGTAGATTGTTCATGGAAAGAAATTAACTTCCAACATAATTTAGCTACAGTACCATGTAAGTAGTATTTACACTTATCATCTATTGTTATAACTATCAGATCAATAGAGAAGAGATATTACTGGAGACACAGTAAAGTGGTAATAGAATAATAATAATAATATTTGGTTTGTTTAGGAATAGACATCAATGCTAAAGACAATGCTGGCTGGACACCTCTCCATGAAGCCTGTAACCATGGACACATACAGTGTGTGAAGGAACTACTGAACTTTGTACCCTCAAAAACAGTGGGCTCTTTCTTCAGTTCAGGTATCGGAGTCATTTTCATGCTCCTTGATGGGAGGTCACATAGTCATTGCTTTGTCTGTGTGTTCGTCCATTTGTTTGTCTGACCGTCTGTCCATTGGTCAAAATTCTATCTGGAGCATATCACAATAACTATAAGAGGCATCAACATTAAACTTAAAAGGTAGATAGATCTTGATAAGGAATAGTGCAGTATACAAGAACCATGTCTCTCTTTTGCATAATTTAGGAGTTATTGAAACTTGGTGTATACATTGGTCATACTATGAGAGTGTGCAGTATACCAAATTCAGGGTCTGCAACTTCTTAAGTACGAAATTATTGCCATTTAATTAAATTTTGTGTCAAATAAGGTCATTTTGGGGGAGCATTCATTAGTTTCACTGATACTTTTGTTGAAATAAAAATGTAACACTTCATTAGTGAATAGCAAATGCAGGAACCTTAGACATAAAATTTGATTGTTAATCAAGACCTCAAAATATCACGTAGTGTAAGCCATGTCTCTTAGCTTGTCTAGTTTTATTCAAACATTACATCCTGTTCTGTCACAAATCCATTTTGTTATTTTGGTAGATTTTTTTATAGATTTTTCAATTATGAAAATTCTTGTCCCTGTTGTGAGGTATTGAAAGGATCAGTCAGAAATTTCAAATGTAGATGCCCTTTTGTTCTACGTTGTGCCTGATTGGAAATACAAAATGGCTGATAGTTGTAAGTTTCATTTTGGTGATAATCAGTGAAATGGTAACAAATTGACTTCTTGGATTTCAGCTAAGATGATAATGAATCATTTCTGCTGCTGTTTTCATATTATATAGATTTTGTTTGGTTCTTTTTTGTGCTTGTGTTATTTTGAGACTAAGTTGGGAAAATTATAACTGAAAGTCAGCCATTTGATTTTTGACACCAGAAGGCTTATCCTTATTTGTTGTAAATAACTGGAGAGATCATTTAGAAATTTCCTGTGTAATTGCTCTACCACATGATTTACTGTATAACAGGCTTATTTGCTATGTACAAATTCAGGTTTTTGGTTTCAAAACATTTTACCCATCTGATATTCTAGCCTTTGACAATCAGGAACTATAATTATATAACTCGTTTCCATTTCAATATCCAGTCTTATGGTGAAAATAGAGAATATAACACACCAAATTAAAAAACATTAATTCATGGTTTATGCCATATGATGTGAGAAAAATGTAATGTTAGAACAAAGAAGAGAAGAAAGATCAACTTTACATTGAACCACAATCCCTCTATCATAGATATATGACAAGAAACAAATGGCTGCTCCATAGTGGCATATTTGTGGTATTGCTGTTGCTTTGATTTACAGGAGAGAATCTTTGTAGAAAGGCAGACCTGTTACTAAGTAATACTGAGGGAGTCACTCCCCTACATGATGCTGTCATGAATGAGAGACTGGATGTGTGTTGTCTGTTGCTTCAACATGGTGGTAAGACTGTTTGAAATGAGTTTGTGTTATTTAAATGATAAGATAAAATTTTACATCACACTTTTGTCTCGGATGATGACCATTTTACCCATATGATACATGTACTTTTTGTGTTGCTGCCTTTGTGCCTTCGCCGATAAATAGTATTTTTGTGTCGCCTGCAGAGCTGGCAGACATTTAGGGATCACTTTGTCAGTCGTCTCGCGTCGGCATCGGCGTCGTCCATACCAAAGTTTTCCAGACTTTTTTTCGGTAATGCTTTGAGTTATCAAAATGCAATTTGGCATATGGCTTTTGTTGCAAGGGTACAGATTAAGTTTGATTCCCGGCTATCTGTGACCCTTATTGGCAGAGTTATGCCCCTTTCAACTCAGAAAATTTCCTGGGAATATTGTTTTCCGGACTTTTTTGGCTAATGCTTTGAGTTATCGAAATGAAATTTGGTATATGGCTTCTTGTTGCAAGGTCACAGATTAAGTTTGATTCCTGGCTGTCTGTAACCCTTCTTGGCAGTGATATATCCCTTTGAACTTGGAAAATTTCTCAGGAATTTTGCTTTGCGCAGTTTTTCCTTTATGCTTCAAGTTATAGAAATGAAATTTAGTATTACAACTTTATGGTTGATCGTTGCACATCCAGTTCAATTTCTGGGTGACCGTGACACTTTATGCAGGCGACACATACAGTTCTGAGGAACTCTTGTTCCATCCTTTGTGGATGGTTAGGCATAAATTACGTCTAATTGTTCATCTTTATAAAGTATGACCTGCTTTAAAATGTTAACATTTCTCAATATATCTCTATCATATTTTACAGTTATCAAATATATGTTGTAGTCACTAAGGCTTAGCCCAACTTACAAGTTACATAATTATTTATGTGTTGTAGAGTTAAATATTTAATTTATGTTCAGAGCCATTTACCTAGTATATAATTTTATTGCTGTTTTAGGTTGGCCACTTCTGCAAAGTAAGACCATCAATAATCTTACCCCCCAGGACCTGGCAGTAACAACAAATATGAGGAACCTGCTGCTTTCTTTTGAAAAAGAGGAACATATCATTAGTTCACAAGGTATAACTATTAGTTTACATTTCAGTGTTTAAAGACATTTTAAAATCAACTAAGTCACTTTGTGAACTTTGATCATTCTCTTTCATATGTCATCTGTTGTGATCCACAAACAATTACTGGTATAAACAGATGTCGTACAAACCATGAAACATGATCAGAATCACAAAGATCAGAAAAGTCAGTTAACCTCATATGTATAAGCAACTAGATCTCCCTTTCCTTCCTAGTTCTGGTGAGCCTCCTCGCGTTTCTATACGAAACTTTACCTGTATAACATTTCTAGCTGTGTTTCACTATATCATTGATACATTTATTACAATTTTAAAGCATATTCTTTATTTTCTGATTCAAAAAATGTTGTCCTGTTTAATATTTGAAATATGGTATATGTCATTCTAAACAATGTATTATTGAAATGATTTGTAAATTGTATTATCACATGTACTGCTAAATCTTTGGAGGTGTGAGGCTGGAGCATTCCATTCTTATTGTACTTCATGTCAAGTGTTCAGACATTGAATGTGAGGGCTGGTTTTTTTCTCATTGCATGATAGGCAGCAACTGTTCTCAGGACAGTCATGGGCCAAGTGATTACCTTTATGACAAGGTACTGGGACAAGAGGGAGCAGAACAGTGTAGCAACCGCGATGATTGTGCTAAATACATCTGTTTGGTGACTACCACAGTCAGATCCTATCTTGAGGCAGCTGATATCTCAACACTAATCTCCCTCACTAGAAGCATGGATCCCAGCACAGGAGGCATTTCATCACTTAGTGACAGTATGGTACCTGTGGAAGGGGGTGTGTCCTCCTCCAGAGATCCCAGCACAGGAGGCATTTCATCACTTAGTGACAGTATGGTACCTGTGGAAGAGTGTGTGTCCTCCTCCAGAAATCCCAGCACAGGAGGCATTTCATCACTTAGTGACAGTATGGTACCTGTGGAAGAAGGGTGTGTGTCCTCCTCCAGAGATCCCAGCACAGGAGGCATTTCATCACTTAGTGACAGTAAGGTACCTGTGGAAGGGGGTGTGTCCTCCTCCAGAGAAGGTGTGTCATTGCTGACAGGAGTGGTCAGTGTATTAAAAGGAGTTACTACCAGTAACACCAATGATTGTGATTTCAAACAATCAGCAGGAAGTAAAAATGTAACATTAGAAAAAGGAAAGCAGGGGTTGACCAACATTAATACTCATTTAGTCGACAGAGTGAAGTCAGACTTGAGGATTGTAAAAAAATTAGACCAATATGTCCAGCAATTTGAAAATCATGTGATGAGAATAAGTTGTCCAGTCGACCATGCACCACTAAAATTTCAGATCATGTGTTTGTGGTGTTTAGCAGAGTCCAGTGGTAAATGTAAATCACAGATAATTCCTTAATACAACCAGACTGTGATGTGGTACAATTATATAGTTATCTGGTCAAATAGGTTTCATCAAAAATCACCTGATAAACATACGCTTCAGGTTGTTAGCACAATTGTATATCGTATTCAGATGTCAAGATCTTTTTCGTTACTTTTATATATATTGCTTGCGCCAAAATTATTGAAGCATTATAACATGCGTTCAGATATGGTCTAATGAGGTCTTTACAGAAAACTTCCTTCCAAAAATACCAAGTTTTCAATTCTTTCATGTGTTGAGACAGGTATGTGTTTCAGGTATTCAAAGTCAAAGAAAAGTTTCTAATAATTTTTTGAAGTGTTTCCAAAGTTTTCATAATAAATGTTGAAACAATAAGTTTTTTCTTTATTTCTAAATGGTCAGATTGTGATGTCCCACTTATTTTTGTCATTCATTCTTGACATCTTGATATAAATTGTAATTTGGATATGAAAAAAATTGATGTGTTCAGAACTAATCTACAGGCAGAAGTATCAAAACATGTCCTTACTTTGACCTAGTTTTCATGCTTAAGTGAAACTTTTTAACATAAATCAATTTAAGCCATTTGCACATCACATTTCAAAGATTACTCAGTGTTGATTTCTGGATTTTGTCTTTACAGTATATTGTAACATGACGCTGCCCTAATTGGAACACTTTTTGAAGGAAGCTGTGAAAAAATGTGTTTCAATCCTGTATTAATGCTTGGTATTTCACCAACAGGTATCTTCAACTTTTGTGTCATGGTTCAGCAATGCAATTCATCAGGTAGTGTTACCTGAAATGGAACACCTCTCATATTCTGTTAGTTTAAAGAAACAACTGACATAATCTTGAATTTTTAAAAAAGTTCTTGTCTTTCTCATTAATTTCAGTCACTTATCTATCAAAAATGTTTATTCAGCAATACTTTTCATGATTTTAAAACATGATATAATATTTATTGTGTCGCATTGCATCATTTCTGAGGAAATTTTAGAAGTTCACATTTTTTATTTCAAATAGAAGACATGGCCAATTGAAAAATCACATATTAATGAATACATATTTTTTGTTTCGAATAGTTAATTATCACTTGTATAGCAAAATGATAAACAATTGAGAAGTGTTCAATTTTGGGTAGCATCAGGTTATGGCATTTTCTGTCCAGCATTAATTTTCCTTTGTGTTGAGAACTTCCTCAGTTTCTAACTGATCTCAATATTAACAGGCTTAATGTAATGTAGGACAAGCGTCGGATTTAGGGGTTCAGAATTGAAAGCAGGAACTCATAGCAATTGTACTAGAAAATATTTACAGTTTATTAAGTACAACTACCAATCCACACTAAAGCACATTCACACTCACTCTCACTTCCACTAACCAGCACATAAAGTTCAAAATATGAGTCCAACACAGCACGATCACAGTAAACATTTAAGTTCACCTTCCCATTTACAAGAATTTAAGCAGGTGCGTGTCAACTGGGATGATTTCCACAAAGCCTTCCTCACCATGCACTACCCAACAGGCAGGGCTCGACACTAACCTATGTCCGTTAGTCCGTGACTAGTAAATTTCCACACGGACTAATGGAATATGCATCCAGTCAGTCTGTCTGACTAGTAAACTTTTATCAAGCAGATTGTTTTTCTGATGTTCATAACTAATGTGCACAATTAAATTAATGAACCTTGTCCAATAAATCTACAATGCTTGACTGTATTTATAAAAATCCTGCACGAAATACAGCGAAGCCGTGCCGGTAAAAACCCATGTATCACATGGTTTAAATTGCAGTCCGCAGTACGTTTGCACGACAGATCTCTCTCGTACGAATAATTACAAGCGTCTATGTTGTGTAGACTGAGAGAAACGTGGCGATACTTGGAAGGAGTATCAAATCCGTCCGATCCTAAGAAGAAAAAGGTTGAAAAAGTGGAACGCGATCGGCAATATGACAAAACAACACGAGTCCGATCTTTTCAAAAGAAATGGTTTGAAGGCCGTGCATGGCTTCGCTTTGATTCTGAAGAGGGAAACTCAAAGATGTTCTGCCAGTGGTGTGTAGAACGAGCTGCCTCCGATGCTGGAAAAAAGTGACTGGATGTAGCAATCTCCGTTTAGAAATATTGTAATCAATGAATATGAAATAAAATTGCATTGATTTACCAGATTATATTGTCTTTGTTTATTTTGTTCAATACGGACTAGTGAAAACACCTGCGGACTACCTGTGATGAAAACCTACAAGTCCGCCAGTCTAGTAGACAAAAAAGTTAGTATCAAGCCCTGAACAGGCGTAGTGCTCAAATACCCCACAGCTAGTGGTCTACCCCGCATTTGTTACACAATAGGAATTGGCTTCTGTTACTAACAGTTGACGTGTAGTAGAAAATTTCCTTTCCAGATCCCGTACTAACAGTCGACGTGTAGGAGGCTGCCCCTTTCCAGATCCCGTACTAACAGTCAATGTGTAGGAGACTGTCCCTTTCCTGATCCCGTACTAACAGTCGACATGTAGGAGACTGTTCCTTTCCAGATCCCGTACTAACATCCCTTTCCAGATCCCATAATAACAGTCAACTATAGGAGACTGTCCTTTTCCAGATCCCAAAATAACAGTCGACGTGTAGGATACTGTTCCTTTCCAGATCCCGTACTAACATCCCTTTCCAGATCCCATAATAACAGTCAACTATAGGAGACTGTCCTTTTCCAGATCCCAAAATAACAGTCGACGTGTAGGAGGCTGTACCTTTCCAGATCACATTCACACAGTCGCGTGTAGGAGACTTTCCCTTTCCAGATCCCGTAGTAACAGTCCATGTGTAGGAACAGATCCATAACAGTCGACGTGTAGGAGACTGTCCCTTTCCAGATCCCGTACTAACAGTCGATGTGTAGGAGACTGTCCCTTTCCAGATCCCGTACTAACAGTCGACGTGTAGGATACTGTCCCTTTCCAGATCCCGTACTAACAGTCGACATATAGGAGACTGTCCGTTTCCAGATCCCATACTATCAGTCGAGGTGTAGGAGACTGTCCCTTTTCAGATCCATAACAGTGAATGTGTAGGACACTGTCCCTTTCCAGATCCCGTACTAACAGTCCACGTGTAGGAGACTGTCCCTTTCCAGATCCCATACTAACAGTCGACGTGTAGGAGACTGTCCCTTTCCAGATCCTGTACTAACAGGCGATGTGTAGAAGAACGTTCCCTTTCCAGATCCCCTAATAACAGTTGCTGTGTAGGAGACTGTCCCTTTCCAGATAACAGTTGACGTGTGTGTTTCCTTTCCAGATCTCGTAATAACAGTTAACTGTAGGAGACTGTCCCTTTCCAGATCCCATACTAACAGTCGACGTGTAGGAGACTGTCCCTTTCCAGATCCCGTAGTAACAGTCCATGTGTAGGAGACTGTCCCTTTCCAGATCCCGTACTAACAGTCGACGTGTAGGATACTGTTCCTTTCCAGATCCCGTACTAACAGTCCATGTGTAGGAAGCTGTCCCTTTCCAGATCCCATACTAACAGGCGATGTGTAGGAGAACGTTCCCTTTGCAGATCTTCTGATAACAGTTGCTGTGTAGGAGACAGTCCCTTTTCAGATCCCGTACTAACAGTCGACATGTAGGAGACTGTTCCTTTCCAGATCCCATACTAACATCCTTTTCCAGATCCCAAAATAACAGTCGACATGTAGGACACTGTCCCTTTCCAGATCCCGTACTTACAGTTGACTTGTAGGAGACTGTCCCTTTCCAAATCCCGTACTAACAGTCGATGTGTAGGAGAACGTTCCCTTTCCATATTCTGTACTAACAGTCGACATGTAGGAGAATGTTCCCTTTCTAGATAACATAATAAAAGTCGACATGTAGGAGACTATCCCTTTCCAGATACTGTACTAACAGTCGATGTGTAGGAGAATGTTCCCTTTCCAGATACTGCACTAACAGTCGATGTGTAGGAGACACTCCCTTTCCAGATCCCATACTAACAGTCGACGTGTAGGAGAATGTTTCCTTTCCAGATCCCGTAATAACAGTTAACTATAGGAGAATGTTCCCTTTCCAGATCCCATACTAACAGTCGACGTGCAGGAGACAGTCCCTTTCCATATCACATTCACACAGTCGCACAGTCCCTTTCGTACTAACAGTCCATGTGTAGGAGACTGTCCCTGTGCAGATCCCGTACTAACAGTCAACGGGTAGGAGACTGTCCCTTTCCAGATCCCGTACTAACAGTCGACGTGTAGGAGACTGTCCCTTTCCAGATCCCTGTACTTCCCTTTCCAGATCCCAGATAACAGTAACATGTGTAGGAGACTGTCAGTCGACGTGTAGGAGACTGTCCCTTTGCAGATCCCGTACTAACAGATGACATGTAGGAGACTGCCATTTCCAAATCCCCTAATAACAGTCGCTGTGTAGGAGACTGTCCCTTTCCAGATCCCGTACTAACATTCGATGTGAAGGAGAACGTTCCCTTTCCATATTCTGTACTAACAGTCTACGTGTAGGAGAATGTTCCCTTTCCAGATCACATTCACACAGTCGACTGTGTAGGAGACTGTCCCTTTCCAGATCCCGTACTAACATTTGATGTGTAGGAGAACTGTCCCTTTCCAGATCCCTTACTAACAGTCCACGTATAGGAGAATGTTCCCTTTCCAGATCACATTCACACAGTCGACGTGTAGGAGACTGTTCCTTTCCAGATCCCATACTAACAGTCGACGTGTAGGAGACTGTCCCTTTGCAGATCCCATACTAACAGGCGATGTGTAGGAGAACGTTCCCTTTGCAGATCTTCTGATAACAGTTGCTGTGTAGGAGACTGTCCCTTTTCAGATCCCGTACTAACAGTCGACATGTAGGAGACTGTTCCTTTCCAGATCCCATACTAACATCCTTTTCCAGATCCCAAAATAACAGTCGACATGTAGGACACTGTCCCTTTCCAGATCCCGTACTTACAGTTGACTTGTAGGAGACTGTCCCTTTCCAAATCCCGTACTAACAGTCGATGTGTAGGAGAATGTTCCCTTTCCAGATACTGTACTAACAGTCGATGTGTAGGAGACACTCCCTTTCCAGATCCCATACTAACAGTCGACGTGTAGGAGAATGTTTCCTTTCCAGATCCGGTAATAACAGTTAACTATAGGAGAATGTTCCCTTTCCAGATCCCATACTAACAGTCGACGTGTAGGAGACAGTCCCTTTCCATATCACATTCACACAGTCGACGTGTAGGAGACTGTCCCTTTCCAGATCCCGTACTAACAGTCCATGTGTAGGAGACTGTTCCTTTCCAGATCCCGTACTAACATCCCTTTCCAGATCCCGTAATAACATTCAACTATAGGAGAATGTTCCCTTTCCAGATCCCATACTAACAGTCGACGTGTAGGAGGCTGTCCCTTTCCAGATCACATTCACACAGTCGCGTGTAGGAGACTTTCCCTTTCCAGATCCCGTAGTAACAGTCCATGTGTAGGAGACTGTCCCTTTCCAGATCCCATACTAACAGTCGACGTGTAGGAGGCTGTCCCTTTCCAGATCACATTCACACAGTCGCGTGTAGGAGACTTTCCCTTTCCAGATCCCGTAGTAACAGTCCATGTGTAGGAGACTGTTCCTTTCCAGATCCCGTACTAACATCCCTTTCCAGATCCCGTAATAAATAACAGTTAACTATAGGAGAATGTTCCCTTTCCAGATCCCATACTAACAGTCGACATGTAGGAGACTGTCCCTTTCCAGATCCCATAATAACAGTTAGTGTAACTGTCCCTTTCCAGATCCCGTACATGTAACAGATCTAATAACACATGTAGGAGACTGTCCCTTTCCAGATCTGTACTAACAGGCGATGTGTAGGAGACTGTCCCTTTCCAGATCCCCTACTATCAGTCGACGTGTAGGAGACTGTCCCTTTCCAGATCCTGTACTAACAGTCGACATGTAGGAGACTCTGCCGTTCCAGATCCCGTAATAACAGGCGATGTGTAGGAGAACTGTTCCCTTTCCAGATCCCATACTAACAGTAACGTGTAGGAGGCTGTCCCTTTCCAGCTGTGTGTAGGAGACTGTCCCTTTCCAGATCCTAACAGTATGTGTAGGAACAGTCTAACGACATGTGTAGGAGACTTTCCCTTTCCAGATCCCGTAGTAACATCCCTTTCCAGATCCCATAATAACAGTCAACTATAGGAGACTGTCCTTTCCAGATCCCGTAATAACAGTTAACTATAGGAGAATGTTCCCTTTCCAGATCCCATACTAACAGTCGACATGTAGGAGACTGTCCTTTTCCAGATCCCATACTAACAGTCGACGTGTAGGAGGCTGTCCCTTTCCAGATCACATTCACACAGTCGCGTGTAGGAGACTTTCCCTTTCCAGATCCCGTAGTAACAGTCCATGTGTAGGAGACTGTCCCTTTCCAGATCCCGTACTAACAGTCGACGTGTAGGATACTGTTCCTTTCCAGATCCCGTACTAACAGTCCATGTGTAGGAAGCTGTCCCTTTCCAGATCCCATACTAACAGTCGACGTGTAGGAGACTGTCCCTTTGCAGATCCCATACTAACAGGCGATGTGTAGGAGAACGTTCCCTTTGCAGATCTTCTGATAACAGTTGCTGTGTAGGAGACTGTCCATTTCCAGATCCCATACTATCAGTCGACGTGTAGGACACTGTCCCTTTTCAGATCCCGTACTAACAGTCGACATATAGGAGACTGTCCTTTTCCAGATCCCATACTATCAGTCGACGTGTAGGACACTGTCCCTTTTCAGATCCTGTACTAACAGTCGACATGTAGGAGACTGTTCCTTTCCAAATCCCATACTAACATCCCTTTCCAGATCCCGTACTAACAGACGACATGTAGGAGACTGTCCCTTTCCAGATCCCATAATAACAGTTGAAGTGTAGGACACTGTCCCTTTCCAGATCCCGTACTAACAGAGGACATGTAGGAGACTGTCCCTTTCCAGATCCCCTAATAACAGTCGCTGTGTAGGAGACTGTCCCTTTCCAGATCCTGTACTAACAGGCGATGTGTAGAAGAACGTTCCCTTTGCAGATCCCCTAATAACAGTTGCTGTGTAGGAGACTGTCCATTTCCAGATCCTGTACTAACAGTCGACGTGTAGGAGAATGTTTCCTTTCCAGATCTCGTAATAACAGAGTACACAAGGAGAATGTTCCCTTTCCAGATCCCATACTAACAGTCGACGTGTAGGAGGCTGTCCCTTTCCAGATCACATTCACACAGTCGCGTGTAGGAGACTTTCCCTTTCCAGATCCCGTAGTAACAGTCCATGTGTAGGAGACTGTCCCTTTCCAGATCCCGTACTAACAGTCGACGTGTAGGATACTGTTCCTTTCCAGATCCCGTACTAACAGTCGACATGTAGGAGACTGTACCTTTCCAGATCCCATACTAACAGTCGATGTGTAGGAGAACTGTTCCCTTTGCAGATCCCTTCTGATAACAGTTGCTGTGTAGGACACTGTCCCTTTTCAGATCCTGTACTAACAGTCGACATGTAGGAGACTGTTCCTTTCCAAATCCCATACTAACATCCTTTTCCAGATCCCAAAATAACAGTCGACATGTAGGACACTGTCCCTTTGCAGATCCCGTACTTACAGTTGACTTGTAGGAGACTGTCCCTTTCCAAATCCCGTACTAACAGTCGCGTGTAGGAGACTTTCCCTTTCCAGATCCCGTAGTAACAGTCCATGTGTAGGAGACTGTCCCTTTCCTGATCCCGTACTAACAGTCCATGAGTAGTAGAAAAGTCCCTTTCCAGATCCGGTACTAACAGCCGACGTGTAGGAGACTGTCCCTTTCCAGATCCAGTACTAACAGATCCCGTAATAACAGTTAACTATAGGAGAATGTTCCCTTTCCAGATCCCATACTAACAGTCGACGTGCAGGAGACAGTCCCTTTCCATATCACATTCACACAGTCGACGTGTAGGAGACTGTCCCTTTCCAGATCCCGTACTAACAGTCCATGTGTAGGAGACTGTCCCTTTCCAGATCCCGTACTAACAGTCGACGTGTAGGAGACAGATCCCGGACTAACATCCCTTTCCAGATCCCGTAATAACAGTCAACTACAGGTGAATGTTCCCTTTCCAGATCCCATACTAACAGTCGACGTGTCCCTTTCCCTTTCCAGATCCCGTACTAACAGTTGACGTGTAGGAGACTGTTCCTTTCCAGATCCCGTACTAACATCCCTTTCCAGATCCCGTAATAACAGTCAATGTAGGAGAATGTTCCCTTTCCAGATCCCATACTAACAGTCGACGTGTAGGAGGCTGTACCTTTCCAGATCCCGTAGTAACAGTCCATGTGTAGGAGACTGTCCCTTTCCAGATCCCGTACTAACAGTGGACGTGTAGGATACTGTTCCTTTCCAGATCCTGTACTAACATCCCTTTCCAGATCCCATAATAACAGTCAACTATAGGGGACTGTCCTTTTCCAGATCCCAAAATAACAGTCGACGTGTAGGATACTGTCCCTTTCCAGATCCCGTACTAACAGATGACATGTAGGAGACTGCCATTTCCAAATCCCCTAATAACAGTCGCTGTGTAGGAGACTGTCCCTTTCCAGATCCCGTACTAACATTCGATGTGAAGGAGAACGTTCCCTTTCCATATTCTGTACTAACAGTCTACGTATAGGAGAATGTTCCCTTTCCAGATCACATTCACACAGTCGACTTGTAGGAGACTATCCCTTTCCAGATCCCGTACTAACATTTGATGTGAAGGAGAACGTTCCCTTTCCATATTCTGTACTAACAGTCCACGTATAGGAGAATGTTCCCTTTCCAGATCACATTCACACAGTCGACGTGTAGGAGACTGTTCCTTTCCAGATCCCATACTAACAGTCGACGTGTAGGAGACTGTCCCTTTGCAGATCCCATACTAACAGGCGATGTGTAGGAGAACGTTCCCTTTGCAGATCTTCTGATAACAGTTGCTGTGTAGGAGACTTTCCCTTTTCAGATCCCGTACTAACAGTCGACATGTAGGAGACTGTTCCTTTCCAGATCCCATACTAACATCCTTTTCCAGATCCCAAAATAACAGTCGACATGTAGGACACTGTCCCTTTCCAGATCCCGTACTTACAGTTGACTTGTAGGAGACTGTCCCTTTCCAAATCCCGTACTAACAGTCGATGTGTAGGAGAATGTTCCCTTTCCAGATACTGTACTAACAGTCGATGTGTAGGAGACACTCCCTTTCCAGATCCCATACTAACAGTCGACGTGTAGGAGAATGTTTCCTTTCCAGATCCGGTAATAACAGTTAACTATAGGAGAATGTTCCCTTTCCAGATCCCATACTAACAGTCGACGTGTAGGAGACAGTCCCTTTCCATATCACATTCACACAGTCGACGTGTAGGAGACTGTCCCTTTCCAGATCCCGTACTAACAGTCCATGTGTAGGAGACTGTTCCTTTCCAGATCCCGTACTAACATCCCTTTCCAGATCCCGTAATAACATTCAACTATAGGAGAATGTTCCCTTTCCAGATCCCATACTAACAGTCGACGTGTAGGAGGCTGTCCCTTTCCAGATCACATTCACACAGTCGCGTGTAGGAGACTTTCCCTTTCCAGATCCCGCAGTAACAGTCCATGTGTAGGAGACTGTCCCTTTCCAGATCCCATACTAACAGTCGACGTGTAGGAGGCTGTACCTTTCCAGATCACATTCACACAGTCGCGTGTAGGAGACTTTCCCTTTCCAGATCCCGTAGTAACAGTCCATGTGTAGGAGACTGTTCCTTTCCAGATCCCGTACTAACATCCCTTTCCAGATCCCGTAATAACAGTTGCTGTGTAGGACACTGTCCCTTTTCAGATCCCGTACTAACAGTCGACATGTAGGAGACTGTTCCTTTCCAGATCCCATACTAACATCCCTTTCCAGATCCCGTACTAACAGACGACATGTAGGAGACTGTCCCTTTTCAGATCCCATAATAACAGTTGAAGTGTAGGACACTGTCCCTTTCCAGATCCCGTACTAACAGAGGACATGTAGGAGACTGTCCCTTTCCAGATCCCCTAATAACAGTCGCTGTGTAGGAGACTGTCCCTTTCCAGATCCTGTACTAACAGGCGATGTGTAGAAGAACATTCCCTTTGCATATCCCCTAATAACAGTTGCTGTGTAGGAGACTGTCCATTTCCAGATCCTGTACTAACAGTCGACGTGTAGGAGAATGTTTCCTTTCCAGATCCCGTAATAACAGTTAACTATAGGAGAATGTTCCCTTTCCAGATCCCATACTAACAGTCGACGTGTAGGAGGCTGTCCCTTTCCAGATCACATTCACACAGTCGCGTGTAGGAGACTTTCCCTTTCCAGATCCCGTAGTAACAGTCCATGTGTAGGAGACTGTCCCTTTCCAGATCCCGTACTAACAGTCGACATGTAGGAGACTGTTCCTTTCCAGATCCCGTACTAACATCCCTTTCCAGATCCCATAATAACATCAACTATAGGAGACTGTCCCTTTCCAGATCCCAAACTAACAGTCGACGTGTAGGATACTGTTCCTTTCCAGATCCCGTACTAACATCCCTTTCCAGATCCCGTAATAACATTCAACTAGAGGAGAAAGTTCCCTTTGCAGATCCCATAATAACAGTCGACGTGTAGGAGACTGTCCCTTTCCAGATCCATTCACACAACAGTCGACGTGTAGGAGACTGTCCCTTTCCAGATCCCGTACTAACAGTCGATGTGTAGGAGACTGTCCCTTTCCAGATCCCGTACAGTCGATGTGTAGGAGACTGTCCCTTTAACAGTCGACGTGTAGGAGACTGTCCCTTTCCAGCTCCCGTCCTAACAGCTGTCTTGTAGTATATGTGCATTGAGTTCTGACGTTTTATCTTTCGATGTGTAGGAGACTGTCCCTTTCCAGATCCCGTACTAACAGTCGACGTGTAGGAGACTGTTCCCTTTCCAGATCCCAGTACTAACAGTCATACTAACAGTGTGTAGGAGACTGTCCCTTTCCAGATCCCATACTAACAGTCGACGTGTAGGAGACTGTCCCTTTCCAGATCCCTGTACTAACAGTCGACTGTGTAGGAGACTGTCCCTTTCCAGATCCCGTACTAACAGTCGACGTGTAGGAGACTGTCCCTTTCCAGATCCCTGTACTAACAGTCGACGTGTAGGAGACTGTTCCCTTTCCAGATCCCGTACTAACAGTCGATGTGTAGGAGTGTGTAGGAGACTCTCCCTTTCCAGACCCTATACTAACAGTCAACGTGTAGGAGACTGTCCCTTTCCAGATCCTGTACTAACAGTCCATGTGTAGGAGACTGTCTCTTTCCAGATCCCATACTAACAGTCAACGTGTAGGAGAATGTTCCCTTTCTTAATCCTGTACTAACAGTCGACATGTAGGAGAATATTCCCTTTCTAGATAACTTAATAACAGTCGACGTGTAGGAGACTGTCCCTTTCCAGATCCCATACTAACAGGCGACATATAGGAGACTGTCCCTTTCCAGATCCTGTAATAATAGTCGACATGTAGGAGACTGTCCCTTTCCAGATCCTGTACTAACAGGCGACATGTAGGAGACTCTCCCTTTCCAGATCCCATACTAACAGGCGACATGTAGGAGACTGTCCCTTTCCAGATCCCGTACTAACAGTCGACGTGTAGGAGACTGTTCCTTTCCAGATCCCAGTACTAACAGATCCCGTAATAACAGTGTAGGAGAATGTTCCCTTTCCAGATCCCTGTACTAACAGTGACGTGTAGGAGACTGTCCCTTTCGAGATCCCGTACTAACAGTCCATGTGTAGGAGACTGTCCCTTTCCAGATCCCATACTAACAGTCGACATGTAGGAGACTGTCCCTTTCCAGATCCTGTAATAATAGTCGACATGTAGGAGACTGTCCCTTTCCAGATCCTGTACTAACAGGCGACATGTAGGAGACTCTCCCTTTCCAGATCCCATACTAACAGGCGACATGTAGGAGACTGTCCCTTTCCAGATCCCGTACTAACAGTCGACGTGTAGGAGACTGTTCCTTTCCAGATCCCGTACTAACATCCCTTTCCAGATCCAGTAATAACATTCAACTATAGGAGAATGTTCCCTTTCCAGATCCCATACTAACAGTCGACGTGTAGGAGGCTGTCCCTTTCCAGATCACATTCACACAGTCGCGTGTAGGAGACTTTCCCTTTCCAGATCCCGTAGTAACAGTCCATGTGTAGGAGACTGTCCCTTTCCAGATCCCGTACTAACAGTCGACGTGTAGGAGGCTGTCCCTTTCCAGATCACATTCACACAGTCGCGTGTAGGAGGCTGTCCCTTTCCAGATCACATTCTAACAGTCATGTGTAGGAGACTGTCCCTTTTTCCAGATCCCGTAATAACAGTACTAACATCCCTTTCCAGATCCCGTAATAACAGTCGATGTGTAGGAGACTGTCCCTTTTCAGATCCCGTACTAACAGTCGACATGTAGGAGGAGACTGTCCTTTTCCAGATCCCATACTATCAGTCGACGTGTAGGACACTGTCCCTTTTCAGATCCCGTACTAACATCCCTTTCCAGATCCTGTACAAACAGACGACATGTAGGAGACTGTCCCTTTTCAGATCCCATAATAACAGTTGAAGTGTAGGACACTGTCCCTTTCCAGATCCCGTACTAACAGACGACATGTAGGAGACTGTCCCTTTCCAGATCCTGTACTAACAGGCGATGTGTAGAAGAACGTTCCCTTTCCAGATCCCCTAATAACAGTTGCTGTGTAGGAGACTGTCCCTTTCCAGATCCTGTACTAACAGTCGATGTGTAGGAGAACGTTCCCTTTCCAGATCCCCTAATAACAGTTGCTGTGTAGGAGACTGTCCATTTCCAGATCCTGTACTAACAGTCAACGTGTAGACTGTTCCCTTTCTAGATAACGAAATAACAGTCGACGTGTAGAGACTCTCCCTTTCCAGATCCTATACTTACAGTCAACGTGTAGGAGACTGTCCCTTTCCAGATCCCATACTAACAGTCGACGTGTAGGAGGCTGTCCCTTTCCAGATCACATTCACACAGTCGCGTGTAGGAGACTTTCCCTTTCCAGATCCCGTAGTAACAGTCCATGTGTAGGAGACTGTTCCTTTCCAGATCCCGTACTAACATCCCTTTCCAGATCCCGTAATAACAGTCGATGTATAGGAGACTGTCCCTTTTCAGATCCCGTACTAACAGTCGACATGTAGGAGACTGTCCTTTTCCAGATCCCATACTATCAGTCGACGTGTAGGACACTGTCCCTTTTCAGATCCCGTACTAACAGTCGACATGTAGGAGACTGTTCCTTTCCAGATCCCATACTAACATCCCTTTCCAGATCCTGTACTAACAGACGACATGTAGGAGACTGTCCCTTTTCAGATCCCATAATAACAGTTGAAGTGTAGGACACTGTCCCTTTCCAGATCCCGTACTAACAGACGACATGTAGGAGACTGTCCCTTTCCAGATCCCCTAATAACAGTCGCTGTGTAGGAGACTGTCCCTTTCCAGATCCTGTACTAACAGGCGATGTGTAGAAGAACGTTCCCTTTGCAGATCCCCTAATAACAGTTGCTGTGTAGGCGACTGTCCCTTTTCAGATCCTGTACTAACAGTCGATGTGTAGGAGAACGTTCCCTTTCCAGATCCCCTAATAACAGTTGCTGTGTAGGAGACTGTCCCTTTCCAGATCCTGTACTAACAGTCGGTGTGTAGGAGAACGTTCCCTTTCCAGATCCCCTAATAACAGTTGCTGTGTAGGAGACTGTCCATTTCCAGATCCTGTACTAACAGTCAACGTGTAGACTGTTCCCTTTCTAGATAACGAAATAACAGTCGACGTGTAGAGACTCTCCCTTTCCAGATCCTATACTAACAGTCAACGTGTAGGAGACTGTCCCTTTCCAGATCCTGTACTAACAGTCGATGTGTAGGAGACTCTCCCTTTTCAGATAACGTACCAACAGTCGATGTGTAGGTGACTCCCTTTCCAGATCCCATACTAACAGTCGACGTGTAGGAGACAGTCCCTTTCCAGATCCCGTACAAACAGTCAACATGTAGTAGAAAATTCCCTTTCCAGATCCCATACTAACAGTCCATGAGTAGTAGAAAATTCCCTTTCCAGATCCGGTACTAACAGCCGACGTGTAGGAGACTGTCCCTTTCCAGATCCGGTACTAACAGTCGATGTGTAGGAGAATGTCCCTTTCCACATCCTGTACTAACAGTCGACCTGTAGGAGACTGTCCCTTTCCATATTCGGTACTAACAGTCGACGTGTTAGACAATGTTCCCTTTCTACATAACGTACTGTTGTCCATGTGTAGGAGACTGTCCCTGTGCAGATCCCGTACCAACAGTCTACGTTTAGGAGACTGTCCCTTTCCACATCCCGTACTAACAGTCGACCTGTAGGAGACTGTCCCTTTCAATATCCCGTGCTAACAGTCGACGTGTTAGACAATGTTCCCTTTCTAGATAAGGTACTAACAGTCCATGTGTAGGAGACTGTCTCTTTCCAGATCCCATACTAACAGTCAACGTGTAGGAGAATGTTCCCTTTCTTAATCCTGTACTAACAGTCGACATGTAGGAGAATATTCCCTTTCTAGATAACTTAATAACAGTCGACGTGTAGGAGACTGTCCCTTTCCAGATCCCATACTAACAGGCGACATATAGGAGACTGTCCCTTTCCAGATCCTGTAATAATAGTCGACATGTAGGAGACTGTCCCTTTCCAGATCCTGTACTAACAGGCGACATGTAGGAGACTCTCCCTTTCCAGATCCCATACTAACAGGCGACATGTAGGAGACTGTCCCTTTCCAGATCCCGTACTAACAGTCGACGTGTAGGAGACTGTTCCTTTCCAGATCCCGTACTAACAGTCAACGTGTAGGAGAATGTTCCCTTTCTTAATCCTGTACTAACAGTCGACATGTAGGAGAATATTCCCTTTCTAGATAACTTAATAACAGTCGACGTGTAGGAGACTGTCCCTTTCCAGATCCCATACTAACAGGCGACATATAGGAGACTGTCCCTTTCCAGATCCTGTAATAATAGTCGACATGTAGGAGACTGTCCCTTTCCAGATCCTGTACTAACAGGCGACATGTAGGAGACTCTCCCTTTCCAGATCCCATACTAACAGGCGACATGTAGGAGACTGTCCCTTTCCAGATCCCGTACTAACAGTCGACGTGTAGGAGACTGTTCCTTTCCAGATCCCGTACTAACATCCCTTTCCAGATCCCGTAATAACATTCAACTACAGGAGAATGTTCCCTTTCCAGATCCCATACTAACAGTCGACGTGTAGGAGGCTGTACCTTTCCAGATCCCGTAGTAACAGTCCATGTGTAGGAGACTGTCCCTTTCCAGATCCCGTACTAACAGTCGACGTGTAGGAGACTGTCCCTTTCTAGACAACGTTCTAACAGTCGAAGTGTAGGAGACTGTCCCTTTCCAGTTTCAGTACTAATAGTCGACGTGTAGGAGACTTTCCCTTTCCAGATCCCGTAGTAACAGTCCATGTGTAGGAGACTGTCCCTTTCCAGATCCCATACTAACAGTCGACGTGTAGGAGACTGTCCCTTTCCAGATCCCGTACTAACAGTCGACGTGTAGGAGACTGTCCCTTTCCAGATCCCGTACTAACAGTCGACGTGTAGGAGACTGTCCCTTTCCAGATCCCGTACTAACAGTCGACATGTGAGACTGTCCCTTTTCAGATCCCCTAATAACATTTGAATTGTCTTACACGTCCCTTTCCAGATCCCGTACTAACAGACGACATGTAGGAGACTGTCCCTTTCCAGATCCTGTACTAACAGTCGATGTGTAGGAGAACGTTCCCTTTCCAGATCCCCTAAAAACAGTTGCTGTGTAGGCGACTGTCCCTTTCCAGATCCTGTACTAACAGTCGGTGTGTAGGAGAACGTTCCCTTTCCAGATCCCCTAATAACAGTTGCTGTGTAGGAGACTGTCCATTTCCAGATCCTGTACTAACAGTCAACGTGTAGACTGTTCCCTTTCTAGATAACGAAATAACAGTCGACGTGTAGAGACTCTCCCTTTCCAGATCCTATACTTACAGTCAACGTGTAGGAGACTGTCCCTTTCCAGATCCCATACTAACAGTCGACGTGTAGGAGGCTGTCCCTTTCCAGATCACATTCACACAGTCGCGTGTAGGAGACTTTCCCTTTCCAGATCCCGTAGTAACAGTCCATGTGTAGGAGACTGTTCCTTTCCAGATCCCGTACTAACATCCCTTTCCAGATCCCGTAATAACAGTCGATGTATAGGAGACTGTCCCTTTTCAGATCCCGTACTAACAGTCGACATGTAGGAGGAGACTGTCCTTTTCCAGATCCCATACTATCAGTCGACGTGTAGGACACTGTCCCTTTTCAGATCCCGTACTAACAGTCGACATGTAGGAGACTGTTCCTTTCCAGATCCCATACTAACATCCCTTTCCAGATCCTGTACTAACAGACGACATGTAGGAGACTGTCCCTTTTCAGATCCCATAATAACAGTTGAAGTGTAGGACACTGTCCCTTTCCAGATCCCGTACTAACAGACGACATGTAGGAGACTGTCCCTTTCCAGATCCCCGTAATAACACTGTGTAGGAGACTGTCCCTTTCCAGATCCTGTACTAACAGGCGATGTGTAGAAGAACGTTCCCTTTCCAGATCCCCTAATAACAGTTGCTGTGTAGGAGACTGTCCCTTTCCAGATCCTGTACTAACAGTCGATGTGTAGGAGAACGTTCCCTTTCCAGATCCCCTAAAAACAGTTGCTGTGTAGGCGACTGTCCCTTTCCAGATCCTGTACTAACAGTCGTGTGTAGGAGACTGTTCCCTTTCCAGATCCGTAATAACAGTTGCTGTGTAGGAGACTGTCCCTTTCCAGATCCTGTACTAACAGTCGACGTGTAGGAGACTGTCCCTTTCCAGATCCTGTACTAACAGTCGACATGTAGGAGACTGTCCCTTTCCAGAGGTACTAACAGTCGACGTGTAGGAGACTCCCTTTCCAGATCCCTATAACAGTGCTGTGTAGGAGACTGTCCCTTTCCAGATCTGTACTAACAGTGTAGTGAGACTGTTCCCTTTCCAGATCCCGTAGTAACAGTCCATGTGTAGGAGACTGTCCCTTTCCAGATCCTATACTAACAGTCAACGTGTAGGAGACTGTCCCTTTCCAGATCCTGTACTAACAGTCGATGTGTAGGAGACTCTCCCTTTTCAGATAACGTACCAACAGTCGATGTGTAGGTGACTCCCTTTCCAGATCCCATACTAACAGTCGACGTGTAGGAGACAGTCCCTTTCCAGATCCCGTACAAACAGTCAACATGTAGTAGAAAATTCCCTTTCCAGATCCCATACTAACAGTCCATGAGTAGTAGAAAATTCCCTTTCCAGATCCGGTACTAACAGTCGACGTGTAGGAGACTGTCCCTTTCCAGATCCGGTACTAACAGTCGATGTGTAGGAGAATGTCCCTTTCCACATCCTGTACTAACAGTCGACCTGTAGGAGACTGTCCCTTTCCATATTCGGTACTAACAGTCGACGTGTTAGACAATGTTCCCTTTCTACATAACGTACTGTTGTCCATGTGTAGGAGACTGTCCCTGTGCAGATCCCGTACCAACAGTCTACGTTTAGGAGACTGTCCCTTTCCACATCCCGTACTAACAGTCGACCTGTAGGAAACTGTCCCTTTCAATATCCCGTGCTAACAGTCGACGTGTTAGACAATGTTCCCTTTCCAGATCCCGTACTAACAGTCGACGTGTAGGAGACTGTCCCTTTCCCTTTCTGTAGATCCCTTTCTTAATCCTGTACTAACAGTCGACATGTAGGAGAATATTCCCTTTCTAGATAACGTAATAACAGTCGACGTGTAGGAGACTGTCCCTTTCCAGATCCCATACTAACAGGCGACATGTAGGAACAGGCGACATGTAGGAGACTGTCCCTTTCCAGATCCTGTAATAATAGTCGACATGTAGGAGACTGTCCCTTTCCAGATCCTGTACTAACAGGCGACATGTAGGAGACTCTCCCTTTCCAGATCCCATACTAACAGGCGACATGTAGGAGACTGTCCCTTTCCAGATCCCGTACTAACAGTCGACGTGTAGGAGAC